>NC_063164.1:43994196-44297227 GCF_023159225.1 Perognathus longimembris pacificus | reverse complement strand
GCTTAAAATTGAACATATGAATTTTATAAATGGGGAAGTGGAGCTGTGGTTCAAAGGGTTAGAATGCTAGTCTTAAGCAAAAAAGCTCAGATAGTGTCCAGGGCCTGAGTTCAAGCCCTACAACCACCACCAACAACAAAAGCGGCCAAAAAAACTTTACATATGAAAAACATCTAGAAATGCAGACTCCCAAATGTTAGCAGTTGTTTTATTTAACAAATATAAACAATGCTGCAAGTGCTAAATGCTGTGCTCTTCAGCATGCATATAGGAGTTAATGTGGAAGTCCTGGACTTTGCCCTTGTGGACCTTAAAGATGACTGCCTACATCTTGTGCAGCAAAAATTACAGTGTGATTATCTGGCTTTACTGTTTCCTTCATTTTCTTCAGTAGCTATACATGATACTTTCAAGACAAAGTAAAAGTGCTATTTTTAACCATTCAACTGTTTTAAAACATCATATAACCCTATTCTAACATTTAAAAATAATGATCACAAAGGGAAGTTCTGATCTTGAATGGCTTCAGCATTTTAAACAAAAACAAAACACCTGCTCAAATCTATTCTCAAAAGCAATGGGTTTAGTAAATTTTATTGCTATTATTTGAGACCCTTAGAACTAGTTAGCCCGAGGACCCAAAGTGGAAGCATAAGGGTGCTTATAATTTTATGTCCAATCTAGAAATGTAGCACTCCTGTAAGCACTGTGATCATAAAATACCAGGAAGAAATGTTGTTTTAAGCCATGTGGACAAATATCAACAGTTCTGTGCCCCAGAGTAAAAACTCTACAGTGCTACCATAAGGATAGATTGGATCCTAAACTAGAGTAACACCTGAGTTCATGCCATGAGAATACTGAGCTCTTTTATTTGAATGCCCTTGCACTTACCCTTTTCTCAGCCAATTTTATTCCAGGCACTTTTTACTGGCCCTGGTTAGTCTTGTGTGGCACATGCTTGTTGCCTTAGACCTCTTCTAGTCTTGTTCTCCAGAAGTTAGAAATCCCTTCTAACATTTCTACTGGTTAAACTTTACAGCCAAATACTGTTCTTTTCACATAATTTTGGGGCTCTCACTTTGGACAAAGCCTTTCATATATATATAAGCCTTTCCAATTTATTCATATTATACTCTACATGGAGTCTACTTTTGGGGGCATTTTAGAAATTACTTTTAGGTATCATTACTAGTACAATTACTTTTTTCCCGGCTGATAATATGCACCTTCCTCTATATTTATTAGTTTTGTCATATTTATTATTTCTGTAGTGATTAGTAATATTTAATGTAATATTGTACTTGTTACACAAAATGGTATATATATGCATATGATATTGAGGATTACATAATAAATTACACTAGGAAAGGCTTCATGTTTTACCAATCTAGGAGATCTATATTGTTTCTTAGTTATTTGATAATGTTGAAAAGTTCAGGAATGTTAATTCCACAAATAACATGTTTGCGAATCTTAAGAGCTGTGTTTTAACCATTCTTTTCTCAGGATTATATAGTACAACACGATATTAATTATTTTATGTCTAAATTACATTCATCATGCTGTAATTTAAACTTGTGTCATTATAGTTTCTAACAATTTCTATTTTTATCTGTAGTTTTAAGTTATATTAAGCTCATTTCTCCTGTCACTAACGTTTGAATTTACTTTAAAAAATAATTAAGTCTTACAAATGCCTCCTCCCCCCGCCCCCCGTCTCCTCCCCCTTCCTCCTTTCCCTTCCCCTCCCCCTTTCTTGCCAGTCCTAGGGCTTGGACTCAGGGCCTGAGAACTGTTCCTGGCTTCTTTTTGCTCAAGGATAGAAATCCACCCCTTGAGCCACAGTGCTCACGTCCAGCTTTTTTGTGTATGTGATGCTGAGGAATTGAACCCAGGGCTTCATGCATGCTACCTGAGCACTCTACCACTAAGCCATAGTCCCAGCCCTGCAAACCTCTTTTTGCAGCAACAAAGTGATCTCTGTCCTCAGGGCAACTTCCGTCTAGTTGGTTACTAGTTGAACTTAATCTGAGAAAATTCTATAAATTAGTTACAAAGAATTGAGGCCAATTAAGAGTAACCTTCTATAATGTGTTGTGGAGGACAGTAAAGACTTATTTGAGATCAGTATAAAAAGTATTATAGTTAATTACCTATGTTCCAGATAAAAAAGGGAAAAAGTTGTTTACAATTCACATGTCTCTCATCCCAAATATGTAGAGTACCACAGTTCATATATTTTACTTAGAGAAGAATTTTGTTTATGGATACTATCTTCATTTTTCACTATCATGTATGCTATAATCTACCATGATTCTTTGCTCTCTCATAACCCAAGATACTAATTTTTCTGGGTTTTTTTCCCCTATAATGACTACTTCCAATAGTTGTTCTTATAACCACTAGGGGAAAAGTTCTTTAATCGACTTAATTTGTTATTTTTATAAAAATACTATACCTGTGATTTGAATAGTTTGATGTCACATGGATATAAAGAATCTATGTTAGCAAATAGGAATAAAAAGTTATTTATAGTCATAAAGAATTGAGTTTGCGTTACCATAGTAACTATAAGTATAAATATTACAGTTTTCTAAAGCAGAAAACTCACCCTTAATAGTGGAGAAACATGGCTTTTTCATGCTTAATTAACCAGAGATATTACATATCATAATTGTGTGATACATTACTTCTGTGGAGTAAAGAAAACTCTGATATAGTAAACCAGCAATTTTTAAGGGTTGACTAGTTTCTTCCAAATGTCCTGTGGGCAGAAAAATAATATATTTCAGCTTCAAACTGTCTATTGATATCTATGTAATAGTAAAAGTAAAATTAAACATTTGAACATATAATAGTGTTGAAAATAAAGATAAATATCTAATAAAATCATAAACCCTAAGAGTTGGTCAGGGCCTTTGAGACCAGCCAGAAGCAAAGTGTGTTACATGGATTACCTAATAGATTGCAACCAGCATTGGCTTAAGCCTTCAATAGAGATTTTATTTTCTCAACAAGAAATCCTTCTTCTTGTTGTACAGATTAAGGTGTTATTATAAAGTTGTTTCTTTGAGCCAACAATATGCCTTCTTTTTCCTTTACCTGCTGATTCCTGCCCTGCTCTATGGAATGACACAGAGTGAAAATAATCCCCTAACATCACTTGACAGTCCTGGAGATAGCTGAAGACAGCTATTTAGGTTTTCCACTATCCTGATTCCTAAGGTTTACTTGTCTCAGATTCTTCAATATTTTCTATAGATCTAGTCCCCTGGCACTCCAACATCTAATGGTCACATTACAGATTGTAAATGTGCTTTTCAAATTTCAAAGGGAAAAGTTTGTTCATCTGAGCAAAATAACTTTTTCACATAGCCCGCCTATGTTTGGACTAATGTGACTGACTATATGACCAATGTGGCTGATTGCAGGGATTCTGTCATTTTCACAATATTCTTCTTAACCTTGTGGTCAACTAATCTTTTGAGAACTATTCGCTGATTACTTTTTCCTCCAAGTTTGTACTTATGTATTTGTATTTAAAAGTTTAGGTTGTAGATGTTTGTTCTTGTATAATATCATCTTATTGTTTTCTTTTTCTCAGATCTCCTAGAAATATAATGAGGTAGAATTAGGAAGTAAAGCTTCAAATCTTGAGTCACTTGCCAAGAGTTCTGAAGCTAAACATTTTAGAAGCTGGGAATATAGCTGATTAGGGTAACTGCCTGATGCAGTAAGGCCCGACTCTGACCCCTAGTATTTAAAAAAACAACCTAATAATTATATCTTCTCTTTCCACTAATGAAAATGTCAGTCAGGATGAATTTAGGAAGGGATTTCATGGTACTTTATGTTTTCCCTTGTTCCAGATTGATATGAATGGTAGTCTTACCATAAATTTTTATGGCTAGAAACTCTCTGTCAGGCCATTTTAAAAACCAGAATCTATATGTCTCTTAAAGCCACCCATAAAATTGACTTACAGTAATTACAATCTTTGTTTTATAGATTGTGATACTTGCAAGATCACATAGCTACCAAATAGCATAGTTGAGACTAGAATATGGCCCACATCTTTCCTTTGGGTACTACTTCATCTTACAGGAGGACCTATACTTATGTTGAAGAAAATAATAGGCTCATCCCACACATTTATTAGGATCGAGACAGTATGGAGGAAATAAAAGTACTCAATACCTTCATTCACTTTCAATGGACGTACACTGATAATCATAGCTAGCCAATAGTTACAGGATTGGGAAAAGCACCATTGGGCTGTTAACCCACATACACTACCAGCTTATTTACAACAATACTATAAGGAAGAATTTTATTTTATAAAACCAATATACATCAATATTAAGGCTTAATATCTATTAGTTGAGAACTCTGGTAACTATAATAAAATATTTGTAGTGTTTCATTCTAAAATTACAATATAAAACTATATACCTTCTTCTATGCATCCTTTATGTAATGTTATACACTATTGCAATAAATGAGTTCTTATTTTTCTGAAATAAACATTGTTATCTTTCTAGTGCTTATACAACTTTACAGTAGTTTATGATTTTAAAAAATTTAGCTAATTGATAAGTTTCTATACCAAGATGATGTAATGCAGTATCTTCATATAGAAACTGTAATTAACTTATAGGGTTCCTTTTTCTTATTCTTTTCATATTTGGGTTTGTAATTGTTTCTGTAATTTGTTGTTTCTCCATATTTAAATTTGTCAAGGGAGATGAATGATAGGTCTTCACAGAGGAAACACTCAGGAAGCAATAGACCACAGATTTATTTAAGGGAAACTATAATTTTATTAAAGAAAAGTGATTAAAAATCAAGGGTACACCATCCAAAGGAAACCGATGGTGCCTGCTGTCAGCTTGTCCAAGCAGTTTTAGGTATCTTTTTCTATAGGGTTTAACGATTTGATAGGGATTTACACTAATTATTGTTTTCCAAGAAATGGGAAGTATTTTCCAAGAAGCAAGGAATAAGGGCTGGTTTACCTAAGGAACTATCTTCTGATCCATGAAGGAGATTTGATGAGAGACATACAGTAAACAAGAACTTTGGTGAGATGTGGATGTGGCTTCTGGCTAACCTGTAGAGTTGAGAATGTCCTTGGGGTCATTGCTGGGAACCACTGACTAATGTATCAAGATGTAGCCTCATTGGTTGCTAGTATTTCCCCAGGTCAATGTTGGAGCAGTATGCTTGGAAAGTGTCACCAGACTTATGTTATTCCTGTTCCCTACCTCATCTGTGTTATTATTTACTTTCTTCTTGCCTACCTCATATCCATGGAAACTTTGCATTTTGCAGAAACTATGGAAATAAAAACACACTTTGGATACCGTTTGTGACATCTGGAAACATGAAATCATTGATCCCTATTATCAAGTCAAATCAGTTCTCCTTGATTGTTTACCAGCTTTAAATAAAGCTTTAACAACCCCTTAGGTCTGTTTGACTATGCATATATAATGTTCCTCATGGGTTCATATATTATGAAGGTGGTTGCCCAGCTGCTGGGCTTTGGGGGAGAATTTGGATTGTGTGATCTCTGGCTTGATCAGTGGATTGATCCTTTGATGTCATTAATGGGACCCAGTGAAAGTCAAAGATCTTGTTGGAGACGTCACCTGACTTGTCTTGTCCCTGGCCCTTTTTCTCACAGCTCTCTGTCCACTAGCCATGAGCTGTTTTGATCCATCATGTGCTCCCTAACATAATGATCCATCTCATCTCCAACCCATCACTCTGGGGCTGGCCAACCAAGGACTGAAATCTCTGAAATCATGAAAAAAAAAATCTGTCCTCTTTTGGTGTCTCTGTCGCAATGTTGAGATACCTAGTAAAACAGTCTAGCCTGTTTTCCCTAACTCTCAAATGTATTCTGGATTTCAGTTTTCTAATATTATTCTAGATGTCAATGCTTCTCTTTTGAATTAGCATGTATTTCTTAATTCATTTTTGGACATGTCTTTTGAAATCAAAGATATTAAGCAAGCTTCTTATTCAGACATGCTGATTTTATAAATAGTTCCCTGATTTCTTTATTTTAATGGAATATTTTATTTTAGTGTCATTTTAACAAATCATTAGTCGTCTACTTTTTTTTAAGAAAGGAATTTCTTCTTATTCATTATACAAGATTCCACTTTAGAGTCTTTAAGTTACCTGACTTTCAACTGAAAGTTTTGAGATCTGCTTTTCTCCTTTGTTACTATTTTATAATCTCTGAGTTTCTGTAACAAATAAAGAAGCCAAGAATACCTTCATGCTGCAGAGAAATTCTTTTGATACAGTAGGCTGGCCAGATGTTTTCCTCCTTGGTTTAAGCAGTGAAACTGTGAAGTGTCTCTTCTCCATTCATACAGGTTTCCTATGGACAAAATCTTGGCAGTACCAAATGGGATGGGAGTAGTCTTTGTAAAATTAAAACACTAGTCAGTAGATTTCCACTATTTCTAATATGCTGATATCTTAAAAATTACTTAATCCATGTAGAAGAATATTTTAAGTTGTCTGAAAATTATCAAATTCTCACTGTTTGCAGATTTGATATTGTAAGAGCCCATATGCATGACAAAGAGAAATTCATTTTTTAGAGTCAGACCTTTTGTGTACACAGTATAGAGACACCAGACTATCATGTTAGAAGATTTTGATCAGTCATTTTTCAAAAGAGAATATTTTTGTCACAAAAATGCAATAAAGCAACATACTGGTTTCATAATAACTTTGTTGTTAGTTTTCTCGTTCCAGAGTCGATACTATGGAGGACTTGTGTTTGTAACTCATCCTAGTGTGCTAGGAACAACCACAAAATCAAGCAACTGTTTTCTTTCTCTAGAGTTTATAAAGCATCTTCTATTTACTATCTAATTCAATCCTCTCGCATAGCAAACTTACAAGGCAAGTCTAACTACTTCAATTTCATCAATTAAAAAAAAAACTGGGATTCTTAACAGGTCAATTATTTGCCTCAAGTGAAGAGACTAGATAAGGATGTCTATGATCCAGGACAACACAGTGAACACATATCTTCAACTTCAAACAGTGCATTTTTCACTTTATTACAATCATGATTAAAAAAATACCAGTTTATCTAGAATTTCCACCAGAAGAATTCAAAGAATAAGTAGAGGCAGGAGTTAATGTTCGCATAGGTCTGGAGCAAGCAATGGGTTAAGGGAGGTAGACGTAAATAGTAAGGTCTTCACCTGGAAAAAAAAGTTCAAGGAATGATTTACAAGATTAGAACTATTTGAAGACAAGAATGCCAATGATTCAGGCTCTAGAAATTATTCTTCTCAAGTTCTGTGAATCCAAAGATGAATTCAGCAGACTTGTTAAGATCTTTGGTTTCTAAAAAACATTTCATGGGGTATTGTGAGTAAATGGAGGAAAGCATTAAAAGATGAGAAATTAGATATAGATGTTATGTGCATATAATAGTGTTCAGTTGTAACAGAAGAAAAATAAAAGCTATTTCATCCCTGTTTCTTTATCCCTTGTAGTAAATAAACTCCAATGAAATTTGCCAAATGTTCTGATTCCTTCCTTATGACACATTTCATGAATGTGAGTGACACATTTCATGAAACTCGCTTTGACTGATGAACAGAAGTGAGCAGATGCCTTCTACATGTAAGCCATAGATAGGTGCACTTTGCTTCTGCCTCAAGAGGAGCTACATCCTGATCAGAGGCAGTACCTTCAACATGCTTTAAACTATTTCCTAAAAAAAAAGAAAGAGAAAAATATTTAAGAGAGATATAGCCTCCTGAAATGAGAACAGTCCATATGTGTGAAACAAATTTTTGTTTTGGTTATTTTTTACCACAGCCTCATGCAGACTATTCTAACAAATACACTTCTATGTGCTTAGCCTAAAACATATATGGAAAATGACCAAATGCACATGAATCAAGTCTCTTAAAAGTAATTTTCTTAGACTTATGCTTCCTTTACATTGAATATATCTAAGAGACATGTCAATTCAATAAAAAAGTAAGAAATAAATGTTTTAATATTTAAGAAATACTTAGATAAACATAGCAGCACAAAGATACAGTGCAAATTAAAAAAAATTGCTCCTGCCTGGTGCGTAGAAATTACTGCAAGCTTGGCATGGTGGTTCATTTCTGCAAATTAGCTAAGCTTCAGAAATAATATGATCGTGCTGGGAATATGGCCTAGTGGCAAGCGTGCTTGCCTCATATACATGAAGCCCTGGGTTCGATTCCCCAGCACCACATATATACAAAATGGCCAGAAGTGGCACTGTGGCTCAAGGGGCAGAGTGCCAGCCTTGAGCAAAAAGAAGCCAGGGACAGTGCTCAGGCCCTGAGTCCAAGCCCAGGACTGGCCAAAAAAAAAAAACAAAACACATAGACAGAAATAATATGATTGGGCTGGGAATATGGCCTAGTGGCAAGAGTACTTGCCTTCTACAAATGAAGCTCTCGGTTCGATTCCCCAGCACCACATATATGGAAAACGGCCAGAAGGGGCACTGTGGCTCCGGTGGCAGAGTGCTAGCCTTGAGGGGGAAAAAGCCAGGGATGGTGCTCAGGCCCTGAGTTCAAGGCCCAGGACTGGCCAAAAAAAAGAAAAAAGAAAGAAAGAAAGAATATGATCACCATCTGAGGCCAAAGCAGGCATGAAACAAAGTTACTGAGAAAGTTAATTTCAAGGAGCAAGGTGGCAACACCTATAATCTCAGCAATGCCAAAATAGGAGGATTACTATGAAAGGTCAGACAAAAAGAAATTGCAAGACTTTATCTGAAAATACAGAAAATCAAAAGCACTAAATGTATTTCTCAAATGCTAGACTATGTGTCTATCAGGCAGAGGACACTAAATTCAAACCCTTGTACCATTAAAAAAAATGTATTGCAGGATATAGCAGTAATAAACTTATCTGAAACCAGTCATCCCACTGAGCAAATTGAATATGTACTTTATATGTTCCATATAAATATATATATACAAATATATAAACATATATGCTTAGTTATTTTGAGTAGAATTAAAATTCATTGCACAAATTCCCCTAGTTCTAATGATCTTCTTAAAATTGTCATATTCCATTTTAGAGTAGTCAACAAACTACAAAGCTGTAAGTTCCCTGCAAACTAAATGAAGCAATTTCACTTAAATTTCAAGCTGAAATAGATTTTTTTTTTTTTTTTTTTTTTTTTTTTTGGCCAGTCCTGGGCCTTGGACTCAGGGCCTGAGCACTGTCCCTGGCTTCTTCCCGCTCAAGGCTAGCACTCTGCCACTTGAGCCACAGCGCCGCTTCTGGCTGTTTTCTGTATATGTGGTGCTGGGGAATCGAACCTAGGGCCTCGTGTATCCGAGGCAGGCACTCTTGCCACTAGGCTATATCCCCAGCCCTGAAATAGATTTTTTTTACAGTAAAAGAAATTCTCATGTCTCTAAACCAATACTGTCATTAACAGTTACTAAGCACAGGCAATTCTGTGCCTGTATATCACATGTATATGTCTATTCATGTTTTAAAGAACAGATTTTGGTATCTTTAAATCATCACCAAAACTGAAAACCTTCATTTTGTATTAAGAAAATGAGATTGTCTTAAGAAATGATATAAGTTTTGTAAGAAATACTAAGAAAGTCAGAGGCTGGTGGTTCATTCCTGTAATCGTAGCTACCCTGGAGGCTAAGATCTGAGGATCCGTGTTCAAAGCCAGTCCAGGAAGAAAAGTCTGTGAGTCTCTTACCTGAAATTAACTACCTAAAAGCTGTGGTTCAAGTCGTAGACTGACAGTCTTGAGTAAAACAGATAAGGGACAGTATGCAGGCCCTAAATTCAAGCCCCAGAACCAGCATACACACGCAAGCGCACACACACACATTCACATACATGCACACTCAAGACTAAGACTAAGAAACTACGAGGTTTTTAAGAACTAATTTCAACCTTAAATATCAGGAGACTGTTGACACACGTCACATACTGCAAATGTATTATTGAGTACTTACATTACACCTTAGAACATTTTTTCCATATGTCTTTCAGAGTGTGTATTATAATCCTAAAACTTCCTATTCTAAGATACAAGCTTTTGGACTCGTTTAAGCAGGAGTTAATAACTTCACTTACCACATTAACCCAAGTGTTCTCTGAAGAAATGTTTTGATAGATAAAGAAAGGAGGAAGGAAGAAGCACAATGTAAGGACATACCCAGATGCTAGCTCATCACATATAAATAGACTGCTGCAAGCTAAGACAAATGATCATGACTGAAGCTTTTCCCAGACTTAGGGACACTGAGTCCTGGGTTAGTCCAGGGACCTATCTCTCCACTATTTCATCTACAACAGATCCTAGATGAACACATTGTATCCCATAACTTTAAACACCACCTGCAAATGCATAACTCCTAATTTTTTTCTCTCCATTTCCAGCATCTCTTAAATCCAGCCACGTATTCAACTCAACTCTCACATGATAAAAGTCATCATGTAAATTCATCCAAGCCTTGTCTTTTTACCATTATTTCTCTGTTAGTACTGACAAATCCCTTCTAAATGTTCAGACAAAAACCCTTAAGGTCATCAGATGTCTCATCTCTTTCTCTCATTCCCCACACCACAGAAGCAAATTTTATCAATATGCTTTTTAAATAACACTCAGAATCTCACTACTCTACCTCCATCTCCATTACTAAATCAAATCCATCCCATTTCTCATCTGGATGATTGCAACAGACTCTTATAGGAATTCTTTCTCTCCACTGGTTCCCCAATAGTCTATTTATTTTATTAATGAGACAACTGAAAATATTTAAAAATAGAAGTTAAAATTGTCTTGCTCATCGGATCCCTTAAAATGACATTTATGTTCCTTACATAGCCCTCGCTCCAATCTCCTGCCCTCCCTCTCACATCTCCTCCCACTCGAATTTCTTATATCTCATCTTTCACTCTTCTTGCTTCTCTTTAGTCACTGTCCTCTTTACAGGCTTCCTTCAAGATCCTTATCTAGTGAGGCATGCAGGCCTCCCCTCCCCCACAAGTCACTTGCTTTTCTACCTGGAAGATGTTGTTCCCCAGCTACCTTCAAACTTTAATTGAAGTTCTACCCAATCAAATATCATCTTATCAGAAGTCCTTCCATGGGTATACTACAGAAAATAGCCTCAGGGAGAAGCTTCAGAATGAAGGAGAAGGGTTCCGGCCTGTGACTAGCCTGCTCAGTGTGAAAGCAGGTGAGTCTGAGCTATCACAGAGGCATCCTGAGAGTCATGCTGAGATAAAGAGGATGGAAAGCATGCTCCACAGGCACATAGTCATTACTTGGAAACATGTTATCCTTTGCCAAGTTAAAGTATTATCTATTTACAGATGAATAAGACTTGAAGAATCATTAATTAAAACAGTTTTTATAAACTAATTGGCTAGTGGGCAAAACTCCTGGTAACAATTAATGTACAATTAGTTAACCTAACTTCTATATAAGTTACTTTTATTCTCTTGGAAAGCAATTGATACTCTAGTTGTTTCAGTTACTTTATTCATCAAGTTCAAACTTATATTTTAGACCAAAATTGATAAATGCTTGATGTAAAGCATTATAGGGACCTATAATGAATTAAAACTTTCACCTTTTTCTTATCCTCTGCCATAGGTTTTTCAAAACTGTGATTTGGTGTGTAATCTTCCCAAGCTTAGTTTCTGAATATATATCACATATATACTTATTATAATGAAATGATACCAACTAGGCATTAATTTTTTAAATGTCTATTAGATCCTGTTCTATATCCATACAATGTACTCTCCATAGTTTTAAACATTTATATAGTATTCCATTGCACTGCACTATGGATAGAATTTGTCCTTCCACATTCAAGTGTTAGACTGTTTAACTGGTTCTTCTGATAAGTGTTAAAATTGGGCCTACTTTATTACAAGAAATGATGTGCAACACAACCAAAGGAATAAAAAAAGATACAATGGCCTCTGGTTTCTAAATACCCTGCTGTAGTACATGGAAATAAGGTTTTCAGGAAAGTAAAAGGAGAGTGGCAGACAAAAGCCCTGAATGACATCAGGCATAGGAGAGGAACAAGACCATCCTGTTAGACAAGAAACTAGAAACTTGCAGTAAAATGTCTGGCATATATCAAAAGTCCACAGTTGCTAGCTTGCTTAAGCCCCACTTACTACATTTTGTATGATTTAGGCACACCCATGCACACACAAAAAAGCTTGTCTTAATAAAAGGTAATTTAAACAGGGCACTGGTGGCTCTGCCTGTCTTTAATCCGGAAGTGAAGCTGTGACTCAAGGAGTGGAGTGCTAGCTTTGAGAAAAGAAACCTCAAGAGTAGCAGTCAGGCCCTGAGTTCAAGCCCCTGAACTGGCACATAAAAATAATTTAACAAAATATATAATATGATATGTTACTAAGTGTTACATTGTTACTTCATTGAATAAACCCAGATTCCATCAGTTCATTCTGATACAAAGAAAAATAAATTAACAGAAAAAATTAAAAACTCTTCCTAACAGTAAAATGCAAATTAAAAGATATAGAAAAAATGATGCAATAAAAAACTTATTATTTGGCAAACATCATATTATTAATCAACTCAGGCAAAATCATTACTGAATTCTGAAATGAGTAGGTAGAAGTCTGAGGGGTACCCACCTACTTCTGTAGCTTCATAGTATATATTCAGGAGCTATTTTACAACTTATAAAGAGAAAAATATAGTTTATGTACACTAAAAAAAAAACTGGCAAGAAGAATCTACACAAGGCCAGCAAAGATAACATCAATGGGCAGGGGGAAAACCTGCAGCTCATGTCCCTGATGGGCCCAGAAAAGACAAAATGACTTCTGGCATACTTCTAACACTAGAGCTTGACATGAACTTAATCATAAGACAATACCAAACTAACCCAAACAGGATGAATTTTTACACAATACAAAGAAAGACACCAAAAAGACTCCAGGATTAAATGAAACTAAAGAGTCAACATGATGAATACAACCATGGACTTTTTCCTATAAAGGACCTTCTACAAAATCCTGGGACAACTGGAAAAAAATGTAAATAAGTTCTATGAAAAATACTATCCATTCCTTAATTTGGATAAATATATAGAAACTACATAATATAGTGTCCTAGATTTTTTTCAGTAAATGCAAAAGGAAGAATTGCAACATAAAAATGTTTCTTGTTCAGGAGAAAAATGTGTGTGTGTGTGTGTGTGTGTGTGTGTGTGTGTGTGTGTAAAGAACAAAGCAAATGTGATGAAACAGTGGTGTTAGGGGGTTCTAGGTCAAAAATTATTCTGAAAATTCTATAGTACTTAGTTTAGTCTAGCAGTGACTTTTATAAAAAGTATCCAACTGAACAACTATGTGTATAAATATTTTTGTCATTCTGTGTTACTAAAGGGTATATTCCAAGAAGGGGAAATGATAAATCAGAAGATAAATACATTTTAGATTCTGAGGGAAACTGACAAAATTCTCTTTTATCCTTGAGAACCACTTGACAAATCACAGATATCACAAGAGACAGTGTATTTCCTGACACCTCAACATCAATGCTCATGTCATTCTTTGAGCACAGGTCTGATAAGAAATGAGATCTTTTGACTGTTGAGCTTTGCATTCCTTTGATTGGTACTAAGGTGAACATGTGTTCATAGGAACAATAACTTTTGAATTTCACTCCTGCTAAAGTACCTATTCATACACTTTGCCATTCCAAATACTATTTTTGTTAATAATTTATATGTTATTAGTTTAAAGACATAACTATTGTAATGCCAAAAGTAAATGATACTTGTACCATTTTATCATTTGTCTTTTATTTTTAATAGGGTTTCATACATTTATAGAATCAGACAAATATTCTTTTGTTGTTGTTGTTGGTCATGGAGCTTGAACGCAGAGCCTGGCTGATGTCCCTGAGCTTTTTTGTTCAAGGCTAACACTCTACCACTTCGGGTGACAGCTCTACTTCCCGTTTTTTGGTAATTAATTGGACAGTCTCATAGCCTTTCCCATGCAGACTGGCTTTGAACTACAATCCTCAGACCTTTGGCTTCTGAGTAACTAGGATTACAGGTGTGAACCACCAACTCCCAATCAAACAAATATTCTTAATGTGAATTATCTTTAAATGTCTTCACAGCCAGGCACTGGTGGCTCATGCCTGTAATCCTAGCTACTCAGGAGGCCCAGGCAGGAAACTCCGTGAGACTATTACCTCCAAAAAAGCTGTAAGTGGTACTGTTGTTCATGTGGTAGAGCTCTTGCATTGAGTAAAAAGTAGGTCAGGGACAGTGCTCAGGCCCACAGTTCAAGCCCCAGGACCAGAAAAAAAAACAAAAAACAAAAACAAAAACAAAAAAACAACAACTTCTTGATCACCAAGAATATAAAAATTTTCTCTTATATGTTTTTCTTCATGGAACTCTGAAGGTTTAATGACACAACCTTTTTTGTTCCCTTTGTAAGTACTGGTATTTGAACTTAAAGCCTTGAGATTGCTCAGCCTTACTTTTGTTGGTTATTTTGGAAATGAAAGCTCTCTATCTGTTCTGCTTAGACTGGCTTCAAACCACGATTTTCCAGATCTTGGCCTCCTAAGTAGCCAAGATCACCACCTTGAACCATTGGTGCCCAGTACGATTTAATATTAAAAACTACCAATACTACTTTATTTTTTAGGAAATTATTTAAAATCAACATCAGTGGTTATAAACAGTGCATATGAAAATTTCTTGAAATTTTTGCAGTGGTACAAGAGGAATCAATAATAATCTATGAATTGGTCAGCGTAGTCAGTTTCAAATACTGTGTTACACTATAGTTCAATTGCTGTATGACTTATTTACATCCTAAGAATAGTTTGTAGATTCTTCCTCTGTCCTAGTCTACTCCCATAGAATGACTGAATGTGCAAAGGAAAAGATTTGTTGTCCTTCCCCCAAAGCTCTCTTTTCCCAGAAATAATATCTTAGAGAAAATGTCTACTAGGAGAGATTCTGGTTGCTTTCTGTTGGATGGTCCTGGCAGGGAAGGGTCACTCCCTTTGGTCCCTTGAAGACACATGGGGCTGTGGGCTGCCAGCCTCTGGAAGAATCTTGTCATTCTTTGTCAGTTCACATGAGACAATGACAAGTTTTGTAACAATTTATTTTCTTCAAGGTGATTAAGTTATTTTCTTCCAAGATTATGCTACAGATTGTCATTGCTTTAGTCTTGTCTGTATTGTTATTTTTATTGCCATAGAATATTGTCATTTATTTTCACTGATAATCCATCTCTTAAGGAAAAGATGGTATTAATACTTCCATGCTAGAAGCTACTGTTTAACATTGAACACTATTGAAGCAAGAGAGCTGCCAACATTCCTTGAAGATTTATCATCAACTACAATGAACTCTAAGAACAAAGGTTAATAAAGAAACAACTTGCTATGTGTGGAATATTTTAAGGAAGAAAAAAAAAACACAGCCATTAATCTTAGCTATTTAGGAGACTGGCAATGGGCAGATCTGAAATGTAGGCCAGCATAGTACACTCCATCTCTATAGAGTGGACACACAGGCTTGAGCCCATGAGCCCAGCAAACACCAGAAACTGAAATTTGGCTGATTCAGAGCTCAGCAGCACACTTAGGTAGGAAGTAAAACCCAAAACAATTACTAAAATATAAGACAGTACAACATCATCTTAGCAATCCCTGGGTTGAATAAATCAATAAATGGTGTACATGACTATTCAATTACGTGGAAATGAATATCTTTGGATCATGGTATGTTGATTAAGAGAAGGACATTGGGGATGGGGATATGGCCTAGTGGCAAGAGTGCCTGCCCCGTATACATGAGGTCCTGGGTTCAATTCCCCAGCACCACGTATATAGAAAATGGCCAGAAGTGGCGCTGTGACTCAAGTGGCAGCGTGAGCAAAAAGAAGCCAGGGACAGTGCTCAGACCCTGAGTCCAAGTCCCAGGACTGGCCAAAAAAAAAAAAAAGAGAGAGAGAGAGAAGGACATTGGGCTCAGCCATTATTAGCTGAGTAACTGAGCACGTGTTCTACACTTTTGAAGATCTGTCCCTTCTCTGTAAAACCAAAATGATAATGTTACTGTGTCCTACTATTGTTGCGGAAACTTATTATATAAATCCATGTAAATACTTTTCATACTTTTAGGTACATTTTAAGAACTTGAAAAATATTAGCTATGGTAATAGCTAATCATCAAGTAAAATTCTAACATCACATGCTATATATAGCCCTCAGTTGCATTATATGTGATATACAAATGCATTTGAACTAGATATTGACAAATGTTGATAGAACTAAAGGTTTATCACTAGCTTGCAAGTTGTTATAACCAAAAAATATGTATGACAGTTACAGAGTAGAATATGTTCAATATATAGCTTTCTTTGGGTCATCCAAATTCTCTCAATTCAAATACTGTGGATAATAATTTAATTGCCTCGCTAGCTAAAAATATCTGTAAGGGTATTGATTCAAATAAAGATTTCTTTTGGGGGCTGGGAATATGGCCTAGTGGCAAGAGAGCTCGCCTCGTATACATGAAGCCCTGGGTTCAATTCTCCAGCACCACATATCTAGAAAATGGCCAGAAGTGGCACTGTGGCTCAAGTGGCAGAGTGCTAGCCTTGAGAAAAAAGGAAGCCAGGGACAGTGCTCAGGCCCTGAGTCCAAGCCCCAGGACTGGCCAAAAAAAAAAAAAAAAAAAAAGATTTCTTTTGGACAATATATTCTGTAACTTTTGGACAAGTTTGGAAAGTTTGACTACCTGACATCTCTCTGATTCAAACTACAGATAGCTCCTGACACAGCCCCTCAGCAATGATTCCCTAACTCTCCTCTTGCTTGTCCTTAGGTTCAATCCCTTGTTCCAATATTTCTTCCCTGCCCCAATCTGACTATTCTATTGAGCAGGATTTTTATGTTTATTCTTGTTCTGTTTTTCATCCTTTATATACTTAACTTATATTTTATATTTTGTAACAAAATCCAAGTTTCTAAGAAATTGAAGAAAATATATGATATGCTAAAGAGATTTAAATAGCCAAATATAAAGCCAGAGAAAACAAGTTAGTACAAACATGAGACATTTAAAGATTTATAAAATTTAAAACTAATTTCTGTAGGTCAATATACTAAGCATACAATGTACCATATAATTTATTTTAAGACAATCCAGTAGCTCATGGTATCATTGGGGAAAATGGGCAAACATTGATTGTATAAAGATTCACATAGATTGGTTAAGCTCAACATCTGTCTAAATGTGTGCTAATGAGTACAATGGGAAACAGGAGACTTTATTGGACAACAATTGAAGAGTGCACAAATTTTAAGCCTCATTGATATATGATTAAGAAACAGTGAAATGCATAACTTTCAGTGGTAACATTTAGTTTTATTTGTATGCTGTAATCAACACATACTATCTTTTCAGGAGTTCGCTGTGCCCTTTTACCTCATCAATTTCCGCAACCTAGAAAGAAAAAATGTTGGTTTCTATCATCATAATAATCTTGCCTCATCTACAAAGTGGAAACACATTTTTATCCAGCAGCCATGTAAACAATAGTTTTTGAGACCAATCCATATCGTACAGCATGATACAAATTTTTCTTTGCTGAATAGTATTCAAGTATATGAATATAACCACTTGTTTATCCTGTGTTTTATTGATAGACAATGTCTCCTCTGCATTATTCAGCTGTAATCATATCAATAAAGCTGCTTTAAGCATTGTTTTCTTTCAGCTTGTGTATGATTTTGTTTCTCTTAGATAAAAGTACAATGCTTGGTGAGTACATGTTTATAAGAAACTGCTAATTCCTAAAATGATTTACCATTTGTGTTCCAAATAGAGTTATGGTAATTTTTAAGTTTCAGATCTTTAACAGCAAGCATGCAAACTTTGCAAGCTTCAGTGACATAAACTATTTTTAAGTTATAATGCTTCTATTAGGAAGGTAGATTCTCTCAGTATGATTTTCATTTGTTTCTATGATGCTTAGAATTTTTAATATTTCAGTGTACTTATTGGCCATCCATACCTTTTGCTTTGTGCACTTTTAAATTGGACTGTCTTTTGTTATTTGGTTATAGTACTTCTTTACCATGTGTGCAGGTTCTCATCAGATGGATTGACTATTTCGTAGTGATGTCTTTGGAAGATCAGAAGATTTTTTGTAAATCTACTTGAATTAGCAATATTTTATGACCTGAGATGTGTGTGACAATAGTAATAAATTTTCACTTTAACCAAGGTTGTAAAGCCATTTTTCAATGAATTATTCTAAAAATTTATAGGTCTAGCTTTTATGCTTAAGTCCATGTATCCTCATTTTTAAAATGTATGAAATGATATAGGTAGAGGTGTTTGTTTGTTTTCCCATATGGATATCCCAAGGTCTCTATACCACTCTTGAAAAACTTCCCTTTACAATAGAATTATTTTGGTGCTTTACGGAAAAATCATTTGACCATATACAAATGGCTATATCTGAGGGTCTTTTCTCTGGACCATTGATCACTCATACTTTGACCAATATCAAACTGTTTCATTATTGGCTACTTACCTAAATCTTAGCATTAAGTAATCCAAGCCTTCTAAATGTTAATATAATTGTGGCTATTATACATTCTTTAAACTTTCTATCTCTATTTTAGAAACATCTTATCAGTTTTTCAAAAAGAATTGAAATTCATTTTTTGCAATTTCATTCAATTCTCTTTGTGTCCTTGCCATCCTGAGGGGAGCAGCTTGGCTCTAACACATTGTGCCACATTCCTAGGTATGAAGTTCTGCCTCTGCCTCCCAGAAACAGCAGAGCCAACTGATCATGGACTGACACCACAGAATCAGTGAGAAAAAATAAATCCTTCCTTCCTCCCCCTAAAATAAAATTAATTGATATATATTTAAGATATCAGGTACATCTTAAAATATATTCCTTTTTTCCTAACAATTACATGGTGTATGTTTTTACTTATTTAAGCCTGTATTAATTGTTCTCAGCAACATGTTTGTTTATTTGTTTGAGACAGTTTGTCACTATGGAGTCCAGGTTTGCTTTGAACTCACTATGTGACCCAGGCTGCTCTCTAAGTAGCAATCTGCCTGCCTCCACTTCCCAAGTGCTGGGATTAGAGCTTGCACCACCAAATCCTGCTTTCAGAGACATTTTTTATTCTTCAATGTACAAGTTCTGCCTCTCTTTTTAAAAAGATATATACCTGTTAATTATACCTGATATTCTTTTATTTACAATAGTTCATTGTTGTTATTGAAGAAAGAAATTAATTTCTATATACTAGCATTGGATTCTCAGCAATCTAAGTTCACATATTTTAGTAGAGTTTTGGAAACTGCCTAGAACACAAACACATAATCTGAAAAGAGATTTTAAAAATATTTTCTTCTAAATAGGTATGGTAATGCCTATTATCCCAGCTACCTGGATGATTAAGAAACCAAGGCTACCAAGAGAGCAAAGTTAACCGAGATGTGAGCTCAAGGAACAAAATAGAAACAAACAGGTTGAGGGTGCAATTTTAGTGGTAAAATTGTTAGCATGCTGAAGGCTCTGTGTTCAATTCCCAGTACAGACAAATCATTTTTTTCTTCTAAACTTAAGCCCTTTTTTTCCACTCTCACTGCATATATAGAAGATCTATATAAGCATAATGTTGAACAGAAGTGGGGGAGTCAATATAGCAACACCAAGTAGAAGAAGGCCTTTTTAAAGTACATTCCATCAAATAGATTAAACTTCAATCAACATCTAATTTGTTATGCATTTTTATTATGAATAGGTACAAATAATTTGTCTATTTGTACTTCCCTATTTATTACAATGTAGAAGTTTTCTACAATCACTTCAGAATTTCTGTAATTCAAAGTTCGACATAATTCAAAAATTCAAATTCTATATTGATTTTTTAATATTAAAGCAAATTTTTAGGTCTATTCCAAACCAATGGGGCCATAGTATGGCCCCATATTACTTAATTTGAGGTGCTAATATATGGTAATGTTTCTTACATCTATAGTTATGAAATATACCAATTTATAATTTTTCTTGTAATAATTTTATCTAGTTTTGAGAATAGCATTTTCTGGCCTTATAAAATGAATTGAGTCTTGTCTTTTCTCCTTGCCTGAAAGAGTTGTATAAATTTGATATTATTTCTTTTTTCAATGTTATAATTCACCAATGATATCTCGACCAAGGATTTTTCTATGCAAAAGTTTTAATAAAAACTCAATCTCAATGACAGGGAATAGTTGTTGCTACAGTTGACTATCAAGTTATTTCTAAAACTTTACAGCTTAAAACTAGTGGTTTTACACTCATGACTTCCATGAGTCAAGAGTCTCAGAGCAGCTTAAACTAGGTGAGTGGGTGGCTTTAGCCCAGGGTGTCTCATGAGGTTTGAGTCAAGCTGCCAGCTGAGACCACAGTGATTTGAAAACTGGACTGGAGGAGAATCCACTTCAAGCTCACCCACATGGGATTTGGCAGGCCTCAGTACCTTGGGTTTGTTGGCTGAAAACCTCAATTCCTCCCCTTGTAGGCTACCTACTTGTTCTACAACAGAGCCACAAAGCAGCTGGCCTCTAACATAGTGAGTTATATAAGAGAATCAGATAGGAGACAGAAAGGGAAAGAAGAGGAAAGAGAGAGAAAGAGAGGGAAAAAGGTGAGAGAGACATGAATTAACAAAACGTTAAGCAGTAGGAAAAAAAAAAACATGAAGGCAAAGTATTCAAAGCAAGAAAAATACTCGTCTCAGGGATAGCTTCCCATTGGTGAGAGTCCTTATACTCCAAAGAGTACCTGACAAAGATTAAGAAACAGTCAACAATTCTTGAGTGTCTATTGGGTGCTAAATTAAGAATGATAGTTACATATGTATAAGAGTCCTGAAAATAAACATATTCTTGTATTTAAAGTCTTGTCTTTTGAGAATTTAGGGTGGCATAATAGTGGATGAGTCAGAGGTACATTCCAAACAATGAATTCCAGAAAGAACTTGGAAATCAAGGTACAAACATTGGTTTGGAGTGAAGGTTGAAACTAAGGCATCTGTTTTGCTCTTACCTGGAAGCCAAGGAGTTGAGGCTGATCTCATGACATTTCTCTGTATCTCAAGTGACATCACCTCACTCAGGTTCTCACATGGGTACTAGGTCATCTCTGCTTTTCCCACCAAATACACCTCTAGTTTGATTAGCTCCACTCCGTATCTTTTGGACTAATCTAAAAGATAGTTAAGAGGGATGATCCTTCCTTCCTTCCTTCATCCTTTCTTCCTTCCTTTCTTCCTTCTTGTTTTTCTTTCTTTCTTGTCAGTTGTAGTGTTGAACTCAGGGCCTTGTCACTGTCGCTGAGTTTTTTTTTGTTTTGTTTTGGTTTTTTTTGGCCAGTCCTGGGGCTTGGACTCAGGGCCTGAGCACTGACCCTGGCTTCTTTTTGCTCAAGGCTAGCACTCGGCCACTTGAGCCACAGCGCCACTTCTGTCCATTTTCTGTATATGTGATGCTGGGGAATCGAACCCAGGGCCTCGTGTATCCGAGGCAGGCACTCTTGCCACTAGGCTATATCCCCAGCCCCTACAATTACATTCTTGAGCCACTATAACCTGCCTAAATTTCCCCAATATTTTACATAGCCATTTATATGAAAATATGGTGCAGGTGGCTCACTCCTGTAATCCAAGCTACTCAGGAGGTTGAGATTTGAGGACTGTGGTCCAAAGCCAGCCTGGGCAAGAAAGTCCATGAGACTCTTATCTTCAATTAACCAACAAAAAGCCAAAAAGCTGTGGTTCAAGTGGTAGAGCACTAGATTTGAGCAAAACAAGTTCAGGGTCCATCTGATTCTTTTATATACTATTGCGAAACCCAAAATGTGTTTCTTATAAAAACAAGAAGAAATTGGAAATGGAAAAAATAAGTTTATGGAGCACACCTAAGCCCTGAGTTCAGGCCTCAGTACTAATATACATGCACAGACATACATTGCATAGACAGACAGACAGACACACACACACACACACACTATACACACACCCCAAAAAGGGAAAAAAGAGGCAATTAAGCTATGTAATTTGGGTATACTTTTATACAGTGCAAACTGTTCACATGCTAAGTGAGTTTGGATCACTGGATTTTGTGTTTTTATTACCTAACAGAACAAATGAGACTTTACAAAGCATATTGTTAACATAATTCAGTAAGTGTCCAAAAAATGATATCTGGGCAGCCTTATCCATTATTTTCTAGTAGCAAAAATAATTAATTTCTGATCTTTATTGTGACTCAGAACAATCAGTAGTCTGTATTAAGTAAAAACAAACTCCCAGGACAAACAGTTCCTTTTTAGAAAATTGTACTTCTCTGAAATACACAGAACTCAGAGGAGAAATTTCCCTTCAATAAAATTTAAAACATTACATACCCTATCAAGGAAAGAAAAACATTATGTTTTTATCAGCATGGGACTCTAGAGTGCTTTTCATGCAAATATGAACATGGCAAAGTGAAAGAACAAAAAATATTGAGAAATCTCTAAAGCATCAGAATTTAGATAAGGTAGTAAAATCTCAGGTCCTCATGGAAAACATTTCACATAAATGTTTATTCCTATAAAAACTAAAGGCATTTTACAAAAGGCCTTTTTACACTTTTGCTATCTTGTCTTATTAAACTAAACACACACACACTGTCAATCTTCTCTTTCTCCAGGAACTAACTCCTCCACAAACCACAAGGTTTTGATGGTCTCTACACCACAATTCTCAGTCTCTACTCTAGTTCTTCAGGGGAAAGATATTCAAACCAAATATTCCATTACCATCAGTAGTATGTTAATATAGGGTAGTGTGTGTGTGTGTGTGTGTGTGTGTGTGTGTGTGTGTGTGTGTGTTTATATGGTTTTGGAGTTTGATCCCAGGGCCTTATGCTTGTTCAGTAGATTCTTTTCCATTTAAGCTATGTTTTTGTCCTTTATGCTTCATTTAAATTTATGTTTATTTTTAATTTATTATTTTATACTAAAGTTTGAACTCAAGGCCTGTAACTCAATTGACTTCCTTGCATGGCTGATGCTCAAACATTGAGCCATGACTCTAGCCTGGCATTTTGGTGATTATTTTGGAGATGAAATCCTTCAGATTTTTCTTCATAGACTGGCTTGAACCCCAGTCCTCCAAATCTCATTCTCCTTAGTCACTGGGATTACAGGGGTGAACTACTGGTGTCAAAATATAATTTAGATACTTTTGGAATAAGATCCCCGATATTTTCCTGGCACTTTTCTCAGACCCATGATCTTTCTACCAAGTAGCCAGATTACAAATATAAGTTAAGAGACTGTGCCCGGTCCCAAAACCTATATTTTTAAATGCCTTATGACACACAAAATTATGTTTTAACTAAAAACATTAAAGACATATACAATGATTACTGTACACGTAACTTATATTAACTTATATTGATGTCCTCAAAGTCGAGTGATATATATGTGCTACCCTATATTAGCATACCACTGATGCTACTATCTACTATGTCTGCCTTTTAGATTTTTTTTCCTCCTTACTTTCAGACTCTAAACTGTCACTCTTCAATATTGTTCAAAAGATTATCTCTAGAAACATTTTTCTGTTATTAAGTTTCTGGTTTATAATTGTTGCTATTTTCTCTCTGCTTGGATAATGTAAAATTAGCAAGCAAAAAATGTTAATCACATATATAATTGATAAATATATGTATTTAACTACATATATTACATAATGTGGTATCTTGATACATATATATTATTTTTTTTAATAAGTAATATAACCACACCTCTTATAGTTACTTTTTATGTAAAGTAAAAACACTTTCAGAAAATTTTAAGTGTATGGTATCATGGAGCCTTACAAAAGAAGAAAATCTTGCTATTTAGACAGTATGCTAAGAGAAAAATGCTATCACAGAAAGACCAGTATTGCATGCTGATGTGGTAGAATCACTGGGGGCTCTCATAGTGGGGAATGGCAAAACTTCTGTCAAAGGGTACAAACTTTCAGATATGAGAAAGTTCTGGAGATATAATATGTGATTTGATGACTATCTGCTGTTATTCCCAAAATAGATATGCTAAATAGTATGAGTATATAAGAAAGAATAGATCAAAATACTGGACTATGTTCAAATGTGTTCTTGTCTCTTTTTGCTCCAAATCTTTAAAATGACTTAAATTATTGCTATATGTGTACCAAAGCAAGAATGTGTGGCATTTTTACAATGCATTCATGTGAAGTTTAAAATTCCTAGAAGAGAAAAATCTGGAATATTTGGTTTGAATATCCTCCCCTGAAGAGCTAGAATCAAGACTGAGGATTGTGGTGTAGAGACCATGTAAACCATGTGAGGAGTTAGTTCCTGGAGAAAGAGAAGAATGACAGAAAATAAAATTTGTTCAGTTTGCCACAGGGAGACGTTCCCAACGGGCACTCTTCTTGTTTGTCGAATTTTATGAAAACTAAATTTCAAAAAAAAATGAGACAGACCTTCAGTGTTGCTCACTCAAAACTCACATTTTCTTCAGTTCAATATCCAATGTCTCTTTAGAAGAATGGTAAGTTTAGTTTATTCAAATCCATTAAATGTCCCTCAATAGTTTTTCAGCTAAAGATATTTATAACTTCCATCAGTTATAGAACATTCCATATTATTAGTCTTCCAATATTCCTCCTCTACTATTCCCTCTATTTTTGTTCCTCAAGGGCTCCTGTTAGATGTGCAACACAATCTCTATACTTAAATTCTATAAGTCATACAGTAATTACCTGGTCATTTTTTGAGACTTAGTGTTTTGGTTGAATTCTTCAGACCACCTTTACATTCATGTCTTTTACTATGCCAATATATTTGCTAATTTAGTATGGATTAATGAATTCTTTGAAATTTATTGATTTGAAACAGAAACAACTTATTTTGGCACTTGGCTTATTGGTTTCTCTGTTGGTCTTACCTGGACTTTTTCATGCAACTGCATTCACCTTACACATCAGCTAGGGACTGGGCTACACTGGGATGTAGAGATAGCTTAGAGAGCTGAAACTCTCATTGACATGATCCCTCCCAACCCATGAGCCTAACTCAGGTTCAAGATGCTTTCAATGTTCCCAGCAACAAGAGAGTATATGACACAATTATTAGGTGTTTTCGAAGTGCAACAATTTAGTGATCCATTGGCTAAAACAAGTTACATGGCCTAGACCAAACTAAAAGAGTGTAGAAATGATTTACATCTATTGGTGGAAGGAGCTAGGAAGAATGTATGATCAGTGTTTTGTTCTTAATTCACCATAACTAGGTACAGTTCATTGCATCTTCTGTATTTTACACTGTGGATATAGTATTTCATTTCTCATATACCTGATTCTTTTTCTTTTCCCTATATTCATTGTGAGTTATCCAATACTGTACTTTATGATGAATGTCACTCTCACTTCTTTGAAAGAACTTATTTGCTTCATGGTTTGTTATATGGTGATAACATTTGCTTTCATCTGTGGAGAATTTACATTCTGAGTGTCGAACTTGATGGCTTTCTTTTGTTTGATGGGAAGTGCTTAAGACATGCGAATTACATGATCCTTTATTGTCATAATTAATTGTCTCTTTTATTTTCTTAATTGCTTGCAAGTTTATTATTAATTTGTTTCATGAGGTCAGTTTTTGAAGGCATGTTTTCCTTGATTTGTGCTTTTGGTTCATTTTTCTTCTCTGAGAACCTACTTCCACCTCTTCAGATTTGAGGTCCAGAATTGAATATCTAATGTTCAAGATTCCCACACTCTACTGCGACCTATGAATAAGAAAGATTCAATCTTGGGTACTGAAGTCAATTTGACTCAGTTCCAAGTCACAAATCTCATTGCTTCTTTAGCCTACAGCTGCCTTGCTATCTAGGCCCCAGATAGCAGCAAGTCAAGCAGCTGTTTTTTTTTCTTCTTCTGTTCTTTGGTCAGTCTCCCATGTCCTGTGGAGAACCTTTCATCTCCATTACCAGCAAGCCATGCAACTCCAATTCTGTTCCCTCTTACGTCAGACCTTGAACTTCAGCCCATTTACTCATCCATAATTCCATGTGTTAGCGAACCATAAAGATGTTTACGTGATGATTCTGTCCATGCCTTTTACATTTTGTCTATATAACTGTGGGATTGGACTGAAGTACGTCAAACACGAATTTATCACCAAACTGACCCCAATCCCACAATAGTTTAGCCAAAGCATTTCTTAACTGAGGAATATGTATAACACACAAATAAAAAGATGCTTATTATCATCCTTCATTAGGGAAATGCAAATTTAAATCACAATGAGATATTATCTTTTTTATCTTACAGCTACTAAAATAGCTCAAATTTAAGCTGATCACACCAAGTGTTGATTAAAGCATAAAGGAATATCAGCACTCATATATTGCTGGTAAGAATGAAAAATTACATAATTAACTATTTAGAAAGTAGCTAGACAGTTTCCTTAACAATTAATTATCTGATTCATCTATTCCACACCTAGGCATTTACATAAGTGGAATTAATGTATTTATCTAGCTATCTATCTGTCTATTGATCTATCAATCAATCTATCATCTATCTATGATAGCTTCATTTGTAATATCTAAAAACTGGAAATGATCTAAATCCACACCCATGGCTAAATGGAGAGGGCAGTGAGGAGACTTCAGAATTTGTGTACAGTAGAATGCTACTTTATAATAGAAAAAAATTATTCATATAAATTCCAACATAGATAAGTCTCAAAATAATTATGCTGAGTGAAAAAATCAGGCAAAAAAGAAGATACCTTTATGATTCCATTTATAAAGATTGTAAAAATAACAAACTATAGTGACAAAATAAACTAAAGAAGTGGTTGTTTCAGGATGAGTATAGAAAACAAGGAAGAGAGAAAGATTATAAAAAAAATCATTGTAGGGAACTTTGGAGGGTGATGGATATACTCATTATGAAGAGACTCTTTTTTTTTTTTTGAATGAGTCTCAAAGGATTTAATTGGGAGGGGGGTTTATATAGCGGTAATGGCGGGAATGGGAAGGACTTGGGCCATTGGCTAAGCCGGGCTGCCCATCAGGTGATGTCATGAAACTTCCTTTGTGGGCTGGACAACCCTACATGGTGGCACGCACGTGTTCGCACCCCATATGAAGAGACTCTTAATTCATATGATCAGATTTTGCCAATTTGTTTTAGTTTGCTTTAAATATACCTAAGATTACATGTTAACTGTATCTTAAAATGCTAGCTTAAAATTTATGTTGATGTTATTACATACTTCTGAGATAGTTCCAGTTTATCATATTACTTTCATTTAGAAAATAATATTTGAAAGTAAAATGGATCCTATTTCATGCTTGGGAACCGTAGGGGTAGAGATGGAAAATGCAGAGGGTGAATAATGGTAATATTATTGAAGTACTTCTTCTACAGATATGGAAATAGAACAGTGAAACTTGTTGAAAGAATAATATGGATAAAAATTTTAACAATGACAACTACATTTTGTTGGCACTTTGCCAAGCCAGTCTTTATGCAGTGTATTTTACTTAGGTCATTTTATTTTGTTCCTTTCAACAAATTTAATTAGGTACTACTGATGACTTCATTAGATAGATAGGAAACTTAAATTTCAAAGACTAAGTGTATAACTTGTAAAAATAGGTGATCGAAGTCAGATTTGAGTCTGGAATTATGGCCCTAAGACCCATTTTCCTATGACTATGTAAGTGGGTGGAAAAGGACAGTTTTACCAGCTTCTGAGTCTTGTCCTTTAAAACTATCCCCCCTTTTCACTTCTCCTGTACCCCTTTACTTTTCTCTCCTTCCCCTGGGAAAAGTAATTATGCCAGTTTCCATTAAGGCATTTCCCATGCTGGGAATTGAGAAAGAGCAACCTTTTCCTATACTTCACCAGGTTGCATATAAGGAAAAATTGTGAAATGTCTTGGAATTTGTGCTATCTCCTGACTAGTTAGTTCATAAATCTAATGATCTTCTTTGACTGTGGGTCATTTTATGCTTTAGAAATAGAAAATAACTTAGAGAAACCAATAATAATGTAAAACAAATGTAACAGTAATGTAAAATAATAATGTAAATAAATACACAAATGTGTTACATTTTCCGAGACGCAATTGATTATTTACCTTTTATCTGTCCCAATCTGCCATTAATTTAAAAATCCTTGCATGCATTCATTTTATAGTTGCATGGGAGTTAAGATTTTTGCTTAATTTTTAAAAACTTCATCCTTTAACATATGCATTTAATATATGAAAAAATAATTTTTAGTATATGTTATCTAACACAGAATTTAGTAAGCTCTTTTTAACCCTGTCCAAACATAACATTTCCATCTGTTGATAAATTCAGTGACTAAGAATTTCAGTTATACCAAAGACATTAGTGAATACTTCTTGTGTTTTACTAGGAATAGCAAGGTGTGGAGAGATAAATAGAATCCAGGAGCAAAATATAAGTGAAGAAAATAAATAATTTTTTTTCTTTTCACAAAGACATGCACAATTTAAAGCAGAAGAGCAGGAAGAAGGCAAATATAGTCCTTAGGGCTGCCTTCTTGTGACATCAACAAAGGAAAAGGAAGGATGTCAGATATATGTTCCTTGGATTGAAATTATCATAGAAAGACCTCAGACTTTAATCAACCAACAATTTGGAAAGACAGTAAGAAACAGCTGCTTTGTGATGATGAGTATATTGAACACATATGACTCACACATCCATCTTATGACTCCAGCTCAAGCATTCAGGTTCTCCTTGTTCCTCTGTAAGAAAGTGTGGAGGTAGAGCAGACAGATAAGGATACCTGACCAAGATGAAGGCTGATAAAGAGCAAGATCAAATAAATCAGGAAAGCACTGGCAGATCTGTAACTAAATCAAGGAACCCCAGACCATATCCTTTGTATTTCAGATTATATACCATAAGAGAAAATAAATTCATGAGTGTCACGGTATTCTGTAAAAGAAAGAATAAATGGATAGTAAATATACAGAATATACTCTTAGTTTAACTCAGTAAAATGTAAGGCATGCTGTCCATAAGAATAAATTAAATCCCATTCAAAATATTTAACAACCTTATTAAAGCCTGGGTGAGACTTATAAGAAAAGCTATAGGGCCCAACAAAGCCAAGGTTTGGACACCCCTGGATGTGTCTGACATTGACTCATCTGACCTGGATATGGAAAAGGCCTCAGGGGAGGAGTCCAGACCACTGGGGCAAGTGTCTGGAAGTAGGAAGGCTTGAGAAAGTGGCTGTTTAAACTGTATGAACATACTTCACTATTTTAAATAAAACACTGTCTTTTCATAAATCACTGCTCACCTAAGCAGTAATCAATAAAACATTATTAGGAAAACTGGTCATTATGTAATTTAAGAATGCACAAGGCTACAACAGAAAGCTTACCATAATGTATTAAACAGATTTTCATGTCATACAAAACAGCAGTTCAGAGCTTGGACATCTGCACTATGACCATCTGGGACACAGGTTTCCTTCCAAGTCCTCTCATCCTAACTATGCTCATCATGCTTCTTTCCCTATGGTTAGTAGCTCTTGCACCACAACACTTCACAACTGATCTTTAAGAAAGAGTAAGAGTATAAAGGAACCATGCCCAGTTTAGGAAGGCTAAAATTAAAAACAATACAGACCAGCCACAGATGGAATGTTATGTCCCTTTAAAATTTTTGTGCTAGAATTTAATTCTCATGTTATAAAATTTGAAGGTAAGATCTTTGGAAGATAATTAGGTCATGAGATTGGATGGAACTCTTGTGAATGAGATTAATGCCTTTATAAATATAAGCCAAAGATCTAGCTTGCTGTTCTTGTATCATGAAAGGACATAATGAGATGTCTGCATTCAGTGACCCAAAAGAGGGCTGCTGCCAGAACCTAATCTCCGACTTGCAGTTTCCAAAACTATGACAAATAAATGCCTATTGCTTATAAGCCACAAATCTATGGTACAGTTTAATAACTGCCCAAATTGACTGAGACAATACCACACTCATCTGAAATTCCACCAAAAATTAGAATTGATTCTACCAATGAATTCTTAATCTTTATGAAAAAGTCTTAAAATGGCAAGGTACAGTTCATTCTGTTACAATTTTTAACATAATATACTTACTGTGTCACTCAGTAAATGTTATGTGCAAGTTTCACATCTGTAAAAATGTATATAATCATAACCTCATGTTTAAATGGAAGCCAGTGTATTTCTTACAAGCCATTTCCAAACATCTATAACTAGTCAAATTTACAAGCTAAATTTTTCCACCCACGCAAAAAAATAACACCTCATTGGTAATCACATAAAAGCTTTGTGAATGAATGTGTAATATTAATTTTAGAAGTATTTGAGAAGAGAAAATGAGCATAAATTCAATTTTAAACTAGTTTAGATGAGGCAATAAAATAGAAGTGGAATTTCAACTCCAAAATTGTGTGTGTGTGTGTGTGTGTGTGTGTGTGTGTGTGTGTGTGTGTGTGTGTGTGTCCCAGGCTTGGGGCTTGAACTCAGGGATGGAATATTGTCCCTCAGTTTTATAGCTCAAGATAAGGCCTACTTTCACCTTTTCATGGTTAATAGGAGTAAAAGTCTCAAGGACATTCATTCCCAAGCTGGCTTCAAATCATGGTCATCATATCTCAGGCTCTGGAATAGTTATGACTGTGGCATGAGCCACTGTCATCTGGGACAACTCCAAAAATTTTTAATTTCACCAGGCACCAGTGTTTATACCTGTACTCCTAGTCCTCCTGTCCTCCTAGTACTCCTGTACTCTCAGGAGGCTGAGATCTGGAGATCACAGTTTAAAGTCAACATGAACAGAAAAGTCTGTGGGACTCCACTTCCAATTATAGAGCCAATAGCTCAATACAGTTGGAGTATAATAATGCTTCAATCAAAATTAAAAAGTTCTCTGGGAAAAAAATAAAGGATAACAAGACAATTTCAGGGTAGCTATTAGCTCTATATTTAGTTCTACTGAAATTCAAATTAACTTCCTGTAAATAGACTCAATACTTATTGCATGGATTTAAGACCATTTACCCTGCAATGTATATCACTAGTGACAAGTATGTGCTTATGACCTCTATTCCTTCTCTCAAAGTCCAGATAAATGACTGAAACTGATTGCCCCTCAGTGAGTTGCACATATATAATCAAAGATAACTTTAAGTTTGGAAAGATTTTGGTGACAAATTCTGGATATGAAATAAAATTTCATATCCTTCTAATGATAATATAGATTGGTTTAACCTTTTAAAAGATTATCTTGTAACATATCAAGACTCTTAAAAAAGGCATAGTAGTTCTGCTTCATACTCACATCTGATTACCTTGTTTAGATAAAGTATCTATATGTAGAGATATGTTTACAGAAGAAAAGGAATTAAAAGTAATCTAATTTTTGGCCATTTGAATATAACTTAATATATGCTAATACACAAATATAGATAAAGAAAGTAGAGTTTGAAATATAGTGTTACCTGGATTTTTTAATTATTCCTAGAATAAAATCAGAAAGCTTACTGAAAAAAATTCAACCACACAGTGGTCATCTAGACAAAGTGATTGCATCCTGATAAGCAAAGTTCTATCTTCCTTCCTGATTAATAGATGTTTCTAATTAAGTATCAAGTCATCTACCTTACATTAAAATTCAAAAAAATGGAACTACAAACTTAGTTCTTCTAGGGTCTTCATTTCTCTCAGTGGCCCTAAGTGTCTCTCACACTTGAAACCTTTGGTTTGTCTTTTAATTCTCCCTCCTTGCCCACCATATTGTGTTAAGGAGCCATAGAATTTTCTGAACATATCTTCTGTGCTTTTTCTATCCCCATAGCTCCCTCCTTAGCATAGGTTTCATTATGTCTTTTACATAAAAAATATTTTAGGAATTCCTATTCTGCATGAGGCATATACTACAGTAAATAGGTTAGGCAGATGTTATTTCCCCTCCATAGAATAGGATCTAGCAGGGAAAAAAGAAAATAAGTCACAATTTGTGCAACTAATCATATAATTGGAGTTGTGATGTTTCCCAGAAGCAGAAATTAAGAATTATAAGAGAAAACAACTAGAGGGATCTACTCTGGAGAGCACAGTGAAGATTTCATGAAGAGCCATTTACCTCCAACTCTGAAACTGTGACATTAACTTAAGTAAACAGGGAGCCAACAAAAAAAAATATATTTAACAGTCTGTGTATATACAATCTTACAGAGAAATACTTACAAAACTGAGGAGGAAAGATAAGCATTTAGAGTAATGAACTAAAGCCAGCCTGGATGGAGGTACAGAGAAGAACAGTCTGTCTCATGTTATTTAGGAATATTAGAAGCATTTCATGTGATTTTCTTACTGAGAAAAAGTGAACAGTAGATTATTGACATAGCTCTTATTTCATTCTTTTCTTTTACAATTATCCCATAACATGATAAATAATTCTGTTCTTCATGATCAAGATCAAATATAAAAATAGACGAGAACACTGAACAAGAGGACTGTGGAAATCATACAAAGTACATCTATTATAATTGTCTTAAATTATCATGAATGCAAAAACATTTTTAAATTCAATCAAGGGATCAATGCCTAGTAGGATCCTAGTTTGGAGAAAAGTTACTGAGGTGCCCCAAAACACGGTCAGATTTGGAAATCAATGTTAAAATATAGGGTCATTAAATAATAAGTTCATGTTATTAACAATATTAGTTTTCATTGAGAAAGGAGCTATTATAAAATCTTGAAGGCCTCAGGTTTTGAAAGCACTATAATGTATTGCAATATATATGTCCAAAACTCAAGTTTAACAAGATCCTTGTAGAACTGAGCAGAAGATAAAGAGAGAAATCATTTTATATGTCATGGGGTCAAAGTTTAATAAACAGTATTTCAGAAATATTTTTCTGACCTGATGGCAAAAAGTTAAGAAAAGAAAGTATGCATGACAATAAAACCAGGAACATATGTACTAAAGATGCTATTGAAGCTATACAAAGGAAAATGTAAGTTTAAAGCAAGTAACTGAAGGGAAAATGAGGAGGAGCAAATTTGAGTTGATTTACCTGTTGAAGCTTAAATTGAGTGAACGTGAATGTTTTATTATTTATCATGTCATCCAATATAGAGGAGTTAAAGGATCATTTGCTCTTACATTCACTTATAAACCTCGAAATGTATTTTTTTTTTTTTTTTGCGGCAGTTGTTGGGCTTGAACTCAAGGCCTATACACTGTCCCTGAGGTTTTGCGTTTTTTTTTATTTTTTTCTCTCTCAAGCTAGTTCTCTACCACTTGAACCAGAGCTCTACTTCTGGCTTTTTTCAGTGATTAATTGGAGATAAGGGTCTCACAGACTTTCCTGCCAGTGACCCACAGATCTCAGCCTCCTGAGTAGCTAGGATTACAGCCATAAGCCTGTTACATGTAAATACTTTTTTTTTCAAATGTAAGTTTCATATTATTAAACATGCAAGGAATATTGTATAAACAAAATAAAATTTATCCCTGCCCTCTTGGTACTCTTCTATGTTGGAGAAAAATAAATGAACCCATTAATTTCAGGTTATTGATTGTGGTAAGATGTATCACAAATTGTGCCCAAAAAATGAATAAATAAAAGGAAAATCTACAGTGTGAGGTCAGAGCCTGTAAAGGGCTTTATTAGGTAAGTGCTGTTGTAAAAAATAATTTAAATTTTAGACAGTTTAGATGATAATGAGCTATGCCCTTAGAAAGGTAGATATCCTCCTAGGAGAAGCTGAAGTGAGAAGTGAAGACTTGAGGTTCCTCTGCGTATACTGCTTCCCATTAAAATCCAAAAAGAAAATGTATAGTCATCACACTGTCCATTATTTCAATCAGAGTGCTTTCTGAGGTAGAGGTTCAAAGCATTTATACTGATTAATTTTATTCTGACAACCTGCTACATTTTTACATCCTTGCAATACTTAAAAATAATTACAAATGACTTTCATTAGATCGTAATATTAATGATCACAAAAATCATTTCTAATGGGGTACAATGTGCTTTCAGTAGATGCCTGTGGTAAAGACATGAGCCTGGGAAGCAGTTAAGCTTAATGTTTAATTAACACTTCTTCTGACAGGTGACAAGTTTCAATGGTGGGCCTGAGCCCTTACAGTAGACAAGAGGTTGGCTACTTCAAATCTTTCATCATAGTTTGCTCTCTGTGAAACTGTGATAAGACTTGTACATGTATAATGATAAAAATGCAGGCAAAGCTGGTGACACACTATAAGTGATCTACACAAAAATGGTAGTGCCTCCAAATAAAACTCTTATTTTCTTATTACTATGTGAATCAGAAGTAATAGCATTAAGATAGATGTTTTGTCTGTAAGATGTTTCTGAAAAATCAAGGGACATTTGGGGCTACAACGTTATCAGTATTATGACATTTTCTAATGAATGTTGCTTTTCTCATATGACTACAAAAATGATTTGTTTCTTTTCTTTGAGGTAGAGAAATGGGAACAAAGAAAAAGACTGTGAAATATCAAGAAATTAGGTCACCCAACTGAGAATATGACCTCTGCATAGAAAAAGCAAAACTTCAGGATTATTTAAGACTTCTATTTACTCCTGGGAACTCCAATGCTTCATGTCAATAAGAAAGTTTATCATGTCTCATTTCAAATAAGTAAGTTTTTAAAACTGGATTATTACATTATTTTCAACATGAAAATGTTAATACATTTTCTTAATTTTGGAAATATGGATAAACTCATGAAGACAACTTCAAATTGTTTATCTTTGTACCTTTATGTTAGTTAAGTATTATTATACTGTGTATTTATTATTTTAAAAACATTTATTATTTTAAAACATTTTAAGTTCCTCAAGAAAACTACAATACAAACAAAAATATAGATTTCACTAGGTAACACATGGTTTTCATAAAATCTTGAAAATGTTGCCTGGAAACACCTGGCACTAATTTACTTTAAAATGAGATAGTCTACAAAAAAAAAAAAAAAAGAAAGAAAAGAACTAGCTAAGTTAACATTCAAATAATATCAATAATAGACCAGATCTTTAAAAAAAAAAAAAAAACTTTTCTTCTACTTTAAAGTAGTTACTGAAGGTGCTGGCACATTCCTGTAATCCCAGCATTTCAATGTTTGAGGAAGGAGGATCTCATGTTTGAGGCCTTGGGCTGTGAAATAAAATATAAAACAAGAAATAAAGTAGGCAATAAAGCAGAATGTCTTACAATGCCTCACTTCAAAGGATTCTTTCCTTGGAATTTCCTGCCAACCATAAGTGCCTGTATTTGCTTATAAGACATATTCCCTTAAGATTAGAGCTGAAGGATTAATTTTACTTGTTAGATACGCATTGTAGTAAGTTATTTGTATAGCCATTTAAAATCTTTACAATGTTCTCATATCTGGTATCTCATTCTCCCTTCTTAATCACCCTGTAGGCAAAACTAGTCAAGATTGTACTTCAAAGATGAGCTTTACACAAACCCAAGTTTTGGAGTTAATAGGAAATCTCTCAACTATGTAACCTGGATATGATTGTTAGTAAACTTCATTCTTTTCATTTATGTATTAATCAATTGTGTTTCTTCCTCTGTGAATTGCTTTCTCTTTGCTTCTGGCAACTTGCCTATTGAATTGTCATTTGCTTGTTGGTTTTGATGAGATTTTGATAATATAGTTTAGTCATTTTATATACACATTTCAGCATTGCATATATGTTCTCTCCATGTTAATGAATTTTTAGCTATTCTTCAGCAAATGTCAAAATATTGGGGTTTTTTTTCAACTTAGGTATTTAATCTACTCCTGACTTAGTTCTGTGTATAGAACTGTTCTGTTCTCTTAGTTCTGTGTAAGAAGGGGCTCTTAATTGCTTTCCATGTATGAAATATCAAAGTTGTAATCTGCTACTCTTCAACAGAGCATCTTCTTGGTTGTTGTTCTTAAGGCCTAAATTTATGAAATAAGTAGTATCTGAGTCTATTGAAGACCAGTTTTTCTCCTTGATCTGAACAGCTAGTTTGTTCATCCCTACTCTGTTTATGTGGAACAGGCCACTTTGGCTATCCCTGTACTGACACCACATTGCCTCAATAGAGCTTTTAGACTACATAATTGACACAGCACATTTTGAACTTGTTCTTTTTTAAAGCTATCTTGGCTACTTCTAGGCTGTTGATTTTTCAGTCATATCTTACAAGCAAGACATATTTGAGCTTGTCAAGTCACATAGCAGGATTAAAGTCAGAATTTTTACTGGAATTGCAAAGAATTTATAGGATAATTCAGAGTGAATTGATATTTTTAAACTATTGAACCTATATTCCATAAACATGATAGCCATATCATTTTACATCTTACTAATTGTTTCTAAAAATACATATCATATTTCACATAAAGACCACAGAACAAATTCTGTTTAATTTATTGGAAATACAAAGTATTTACATATTTAAACTTAATTTCCATAATGATGATGTAATGGTGATAAAGGCCCTGCTATTATTTTTATTTTAAATGTAAAAATAGAGACATAGAGGGTTTAAAAAACTTGCTCTAAGTCAAGCAGCAAGCTAAAGGGCAGAGTCATTATTTGAGGCTGAGCTAATTGGCCTGAAATCTGTGCTCACAATCTCTCAGTTACCTGTGTGTAGTATTATGGCATTTTTTATGTTGATAATTATCGATGATCAATGTTATTCCTCCCTTTCCGATCTTTACACCTTATGTTTCTTCTTCTTATGCTGCCATAATCTCGAATGCAATATTCCAAACAAGCTATAATGGCTTTTCACCTTGTCTTGTTTCTGACTTTAAATGAACCAAGTTTTATGGTAAGAGGTCTCATTCCTTGCAAAATCTCTATGAGAGTACAGGCAATTATTTTTATTGCCATTGTGTAGTTACAAGAATCAGTGTGTATCTTAGTTAAAAGAACATTACACAGCTCAAGGTTCAATATCACACAATTTGTCCACACTCAAGTTTTAGAGTTAGAATTTTTATCTAGTCTATTGATTCCAATTCTTGAATTCCTAACCACGATATTTCTGGTGTGCCTTTGATCCATGGGTGAGTGCATGTTTTTATAAAACCAACAGCTAAAATAATTCAAGTTCTTTAGTATTGCTTTTCACTTTTAAAAACAGTAGTTAAATCATTCTTAAAAATAGAAATTGACACAGATCCCAGTAAATAAAAATGGATAAAAGCAAGATTTCTGTGGATAAGCCTGGAGTGAGGAACTCAGTTCAGAACCTGTTCTTGCTATTTCCTGTGCCCTGGTAGCCCCTCTCTAGGTATTTAAGAACACTATAGTACCTAAAGCTAGAACTGAAATCACTGCTTTTCAGTTTCTCTCTTTATTTAGGTTACACGAGTCAATATGTCATGTATTGGCAAGTGCTTTTGTTTTTCAGCCATAAATCTTCCCTTTGACCAAATTCTTCCTTAGCAGTTAGTTAGTTGGTCATCAAGTAGATCAGAATCATTCAGATACTATTTCCTGAACCTCAGAGGCAATGCAGGATGGCTCATGCCAATCACAGCATTGAGTTTTCCAGCTTATTTCCCCCTACAGTACAACTGATCCTCTAGCTTCTAGTTGTCTGGTATCAGTTCAGTAGAAGGAAAGAAGAGGCATCACAGCTCTCTTAAATTACATTTTCTTGCCTCAGTGACAGCTGATCTCAGGGAGAAGCTGCTGAAAAGGGAGCATGCCTGAGCATCTGTTGAGAGATCCTCAGTTGGCCGCTCTGTTCTAGTACTGTGAGCATGGCTTTACACCAGGGTTTTCAGTGTATATTTAAAAATTAATATAGAATATGCACATGCACTTTGCACATTTTCACTGGAGAAACAGTTTTCTATAAAAGTCTTTGTGCAGAGAGCAAAGGTTATGATAGTCATCAAAACCGGTTAACCAGCTGGGCATGATGCCCCACACTTGCAAAATATCAACAAAGGGCAGTCTGAGTTAGGGAGATCCACAATCAAGGTCAGCCTAAATTATACAGCAAGACCTTGTCTCTAGGAAACTTAAACAAGGCTTAATTGCAAAGCAAGCCCCTGTTGTGATAGATAAAGATAGTTTTATAAATTGTAGACAGTTTCGTAAATTGTAGAATACATAATTTTAATGAGTAACTGTTGGGGATCCATGCTGCCCTTCAACAAGCCCTTGGGCAGTGTGGGAGGGAGCCCCTCCCACCTTCCGGCCTCAACTGGAAGAGAAGCGAGCGGTCCCACAACCCCCCTTCCCCCCGCCTTGGCCTCCTGGCTTGGCCATGTGTTGAATGGTGAAGGCCCGACCCATGGGGAGCTGTAGTTCCCGCCCATAGAGGAAGTTCATGACATCACCATGATGGACATGGTCTATAGCCTATGACTGGCCCTTTGGCCAGTCCCCCTCCTTTCCTGCCATTACTGTTATATAACCACCCCCCCCCAATTAAATCCTGTGAGACTTGTGGACCATCGATTCGTCTCCCCAATACCTCTCTCCGCCACCGTTCCACACGTGAGGGGACGGGGCGGGGGGCAGGGGGGTCCTGGCAACTCTCTCCTCGGCTAAGCGCATTCCATAAGAGCACGTTTTGCCTTCTGCGGGCGGGGGACAAAGCCGAGTGCTCTTTCATAGTTTGGAATTCAGGCATCTCCCCCTGGAGAAGTGGGGAGAGGGGTCCCAGAGATCCTGACATCAGGCGTCCACGCTGGGCGGGAACGCATGACCGGGAATTTCGGGGTTCAGCGACCCCACAGATTGCGCTTACGCTTAGTAATTGTGTTTAGAGGAGGAAGTGCCTGCCCAGAGATGGGGCAAAGGCATAGAGAGAAAACAGGGATGGGCTCGCGGGGCTTTTCCAGTCCTGGGATTCGGCGCCAGAGCCACCATGTCGTCTGGGAGCCACCACCCACCTGGCGTTTCCAGGTCCCGATCTGCGAAAAGGGTCGCAGGACGGGTGCGGAGGACAATCTGGGGCCCACGTGGCCTGAGGCGGCAGCAGTGCTCTGAGTGCTTGCGGCCACCTGGGCCGGCGCCCCCGATGGGGTTCACAAGCAGCGGTGTGCGCTGGGGCCTGCGCAGCCTCGGGCGAGCACGGTGCAGAGGAAGCATGCGTGAGCGTGGGAGCGGCTGGCATCCCTGGCAACTGTGGGCAGAGCTTAACGCAGCAGCGCCCCGGGGCACAGAGCATTGTGCACCCTCTCCACCCCCAAAGCATGCGGTGGGTGGAAACTGCTTTATGTTGCCTCCCTCCCGCCCCCCCCCCTGAGGCCTGGGAAGGCTGGATAATCTGCTTTAAAGGAAACAAAATGGTTGTTGGTTTTTTGTCAATGTTCGCTAGTCGGAGATTCATTAACTCTGAGTTTGTGGGCTAAATTCTAAGCTTGGTTAACAGATAAAAGAGATTCCAAATTTTCCCGCCACAGCTGGGAGGGGACTCAAGAGACTGACAGTCTCAGCTGGGCGGGGCTGGCGCCTGCCTGTTAAAATACTTCCTGCTGTGTTACCTGCATGTTTTCTCTGTGTCAGACTTACAGCTGCAGGTGGGGTTAAAACAAGAAAAGGGGCTGGGGATATGGCCTAGTGGCAAGAGTGCTTGCCTCGTATACATGAGGCCCTAGGTTCGATTCCCCAGCACCACATATACAGAAAATGTCCAGAAATGGCGCTGTGGCTCAAGTGGCAGAGTGCTAGCCTTGAGCAAGAAGAAGCCAGGGACAGTGCTCAGGCCCTGAGTCCAAGCCCCAGGACTGGCCAAAAAAAAAAGAAAAGGTCTCAAATTATAAACTAAAATGGAATATTAAAAAGGGAAACAAAGAGTTTTGATACAGCAATAAGTAATTTGGTTGGATTTCCTATAATTACCAGTTCAATGATACAAAAATTGGAGGAGTTTTTCTGGATGGATGGAACTTTGCTTATCTGGTGTGATTTGAAAAATTGTCAAGTTGGGAGTCACAGATTTGTCTTGGGATTGGGTGACTAGGAGAGGTTTCCTTTTTGTTTTTTATCAACCATGTGGTTCTTTTATAGGCAAATTAATACCATTTGCTACTGGAATTCCAGAAAACTTCAATGGCCAATCTGAAAAGCAATTTTAAGAGCACTCAGGGTTCATATATGTGTCTGTGTGTCAGTATGTCTGTCTGGTAAAACTTAAAAGCAAAACAAAAATAGGTTTTCAACCCAAACCAGTCGTGTTTGGGTGCAAGCGAATATGTCTAAGGAAAACTCAAAGGTTCAAATAATACAACATGTGGTATAAGTACAATGATATAAAACCAGTATGTTATTCTTTATATTCAGTGTGTTAAAAGTCAAGTATACATCTAGTCCTGACAATTCCTTGGTATAAATTAAGATTTTACCTTCCCATTTTTCTCTCCTGTGTTCTCGTAAACTCTCAAGATCAAAAAATTGGAATCATTTCATACAAATGTGACTATTAACCTAAATTTTCCTAACCCAAAAATTACACATTTTTCTTCCTAGGATGCAGGTCCAGCGCGTGTGGTAGCTGTCTGCTCCCAAGCGGCCTGATTTCACTACTAACGGTTCCTTGGTCTCTCTCTCTCTCTCTCTCTCTCTCTCTCTCTCTCTCTCTCTCTCTCTCTCTCTCGCATTGGAAACTGCTCGAACGATTTATGAGCCTTGGGAGGATGTGAATAGTCCTATCCTAACAGTTACTCCAGGTTAAATCATCATAGTAATGTTGGGGGATTTTAAATATCAACCAGTCTGTATAGAAATTTTGCAGGCAACCCAAAACGAGATGTGACAATCTACCCAGAGATGCCACTGCATCCTTGTCCAGATCTCTCCATCGCATGGTAAGGAACCTGCCAATTTGGGATGAAAAACACAGCCACTGCTAAACCTGAAAATTCCACACTGCTTTAAGCCTTTGCCCCGGGTTGTCATTTATCTGTGTTCTTTTTCGTCTATCAGTAAGATTAAATGGCATGATTCAGGTTGATGGCACATAGATAAATCTCATGTTCTCTAAGTGTTACAGCAAAACCTTAACAAGTAGTTTTTGGTCAGCTCTCAACAAGTTACAAATGGATTAGTTCTGTTGTTTTCCTTGTTGCTCCAATTAGAAATAAAAAGGGCTTTTATGTCTAAAACTCCTTGGATGCAGTTCAAAGCCAGCCCAGGCAAAAGAAAAATCTCTCTAAAACTCCACCTCCCAGTTAACGAGCAAAATGCTGAAAGCGGCATCGTGGCTCAAGTGGTAGAACACCAGCCTCGAACAGAAGTGCTCAGGGACAGTGCTCAGACCCCAAGTTCAAAACCTGTAAATGCAGATGGGAGCATGCCATCCCAGCAACAAGCTGGAAGTCCTGGGACTTAGCCAGTCCAGGAGACGGGAATGTAGAATGGAGTGAGAGGAGAATGGTGTCATATCCTAAATGGAGCTGCCTTGTCTCGCCCTTTCAAAACGGATCAGAGCCGGGAAATCGAGAGAGGTAACACCTGTCCATTTTCCTTTTTTTCTGCCTGTTGTATATATGTATGTATGTATATATATATATATATATATATATATATATATATATATATATATATATATATATTTTGCCTCTGACTGGCTACGCCAAACCGGTTTTCTATCACTAAACACTTCTTTCAGTCATTTCTCCTTACCTGTTCATTTTACAATTGAGTTTATGCTCCAAATGGAACTTTTCTGGCTTATGCACAGGGTGTGTTCTATGCCATTCATGTTAACTAGCCCTATAAACTTATCAATCTTTTGCCTGATGTTTTCAAAAGTCTCTTTTAACAGAATAAAATCTCTTGCTGAGATCACCACCTGGGAATTTGCCATTCATAGTTGTCACCCTAACACAGACCTGAACCCTGGAGGTCCCAGCCCTGGAAACTTCTGGGTATGCCCGAGATGCAGGAGTTAGCCAGAGGAGACCATAGCACCCTCTGGCCCTGGTGACCATTCTCGTGGTAATGATGGGAACTTTTGCCAGCCACACTGGATGGTGCCAGGCTGATCAGGGGCCCTTGATTACGTCACCCCTTTTCAGCAGGAAGTACCTACAGAAGAAGAGACCTCCACCCATACTCCCTGCCTGGTGCCCGCCGGTGTCATAATTTTAAAAAACAAGAGGGGGGTAGCCCCCAGGATTAATTAAGGATATTTATGCTTATATTAAATATCAAAAAATTTTAAATCATCCCAAATCAGTGTGGGATGGAGCACTGTATGTGTTTTTCCAGATTAAAAAAATTAAACCCAGAGCACCCACTCTGGAAAAATGTTTTCTTCTTGTTCTCTCCAGGAAAACAAGGACCATGTTGGACTTCTGCTCTTTCATGGGAATATGGAAAGCCTGACTGCATACGGCATGAGGCCAGTAGAAGGCAACCAAGCTTCCTTTCCTTGTTTGCTTTCTAGATTCTTTCTTGAGCCATCTCATGGTGCAATGTTTTGCCATGGCGATACTGCCCACAGCATCACACAAAAACTAAAGAAATTTTGCACCGTGTTTCTTCCTTTCCTCTCCCCCTGCTGCTAGACTTGGGGAGTCCCGTGGAAAGAAAATCAGAGCTGAGGGTTCTGACACCTTATCTTAATATTTGAGATAATGTTTACAAAATAGGAGATGAGGGTTTTGACACTCAACCCCAATGTTTCATGACAGAAATGTTTTTAAAAAGTAAGAACAAATGTTTAGCACCTTCGCTTCAATGTTTATGAAGAAAAAGAAATGTTTTACTAATCACTTATGTTTAAGTTATCAGCTACTGTGAACTACCAGAGATGCCAGAACTTAAGCCTGCTTCTACTTTACCGCCAAAAGAGAAATGATGCCCGCATTATCTTGAATGGCACAGAAGTGCTAAGAACCCCAACTTCTCTGAACTAAATCACATGGATGGCCCCTTACCTACCCCTCACCCCTTTTGTGGAAAGGGCCCCACATATCTTATGTCAGCATTTGCCTCATGCCCACATATGCCATGTGTTTACAGCACCCCCTGCTAATTTAAAAAAACAAAAAAAGGGCAGATGTTGGGGATTCATGCTGTCCTTCAACCAGCCCTTGGGCAGTGTGGGAGGGAGCCCCTCCCACCTTCCGGCCTCAACCGGAAGAGAAGCGAGCAGTACCCCCACCCCCCACCCCCGGCTTGGTCTCCCAGCTTGGCTACATGTCTAATGGTGGAGGCCTGGCCCTTGGGGGGCTGTAGTCCCCGCCCATAGAGGAAGTTCGTGACATCACTGTGATGGACACGGTCTTTAGCCTATGACTGGCGCTTTGGCCAGTCCCCCTCCTTTCCCGCCATTATCGTTATATAAACCCCCCCCCCAATTAAATGTTGTGAGACTTGTGGACCATTGATTCATCTCCCGACGCCTCTCTCTGCCGCCGTTCCACATGGGAGGGGACTGGGGGGGGAGGGGGGTACCGGCAACTCTCTCCTCGGTTAAGCGCATTCCATAAGAACACGTTTTGCCTTCTGCGGGCGGGGGACAAAGCCGAGTGCTCTTTCATAGTTTGGAATTCAGGCATCTCCCCTGGAGAAGTGGGGAGAGGGGTCCCAGAGATCCCGACAAGTAACAGAATTCTGACAAAGAAAGTATTACTTTAAATTTAAAATAAACAACTAACTACACATTACCGAATGTGAAAATGATGAATAATAGCCTCTAAAAAGACCTAGGTCCTAAACTTTGGAACCTACAAATGTTATTTACATGGCAAAAATGAACTTGGAAATATAATTCCACTACGGATCTTCAGATAGAGGATTAACCTAAATTACCTAGGCAGCCCTAGGTGTTATGCTATATATCCACATAAATGCAAGGCAGAGAGAAATCTGGCTCAGTAGAGTGAAGGCTAGGCTACTATCTAAGCAAAGCAAGAGATTTGAAGATGCTAGGCTATTGGTTTTGAAAGTGGAGCAAGAGGCCATGGGTCAAGAAATGCTAGGGTTGCAACTCTCAATGCTGGAAAAGACATGGAAGCAGATTCTCATTTCTGATCCCACCACCACCTTGATTTTATCCAAAGAAACTGATTTCAGACTGCTAACCTGCAGATCTAATTAGAAACTATTATGTGTTGTTTTAAAATACAAAGTTTAATCAGTGGACTCCATGGCTTAGTTGTTTAAAACACCTGTCTTGTAAAATACAAAGTTTGTGGTAATATAGCATAGCAGCATAGGGAATTAATACAGTATGTTTTGTGTTCCTGGAAAGAAAAAAAAAGAGGAATCACACAAACAATAGGAAAATAAATTACAAAATTATCACTGAACAAAATTCCAAAGCCTTGAAACTCTGTATTAAGAATTTATGATCTGGCCAGGTCATAGTGTCTCAAACCTGTAATCCTAGCTACTCAGGAGGCTGAGATCTGAGGATCGTAGTTCAAAGTCAGCCTGGGAAGGAAAGTCCATGAGATTCTTATCTCCAATTAACCACCAGAAAACCAGAAGTGGTGCTGTGGCTCAAAGTAGTAGAGCTGCTCCTGAACAAAAGGAATAGCACTCAAGTCCTGAGTTCAAGCCCTATGACCCCCCTCCCCCAAAAAGAAGAAGAATTTGAGGATTTTATTATTGTTTCAATCTTCTTCTTCTTCATAGGTGACTCTAAAATCTACGCACAAATATCAACAAAATGCATCCATAATAAAAGTTCCTAAATGCTGGGTTCTAGAACTGGTAGTAGATGTTTATTAGTCCTTGGATTATGTAAGAGAAATAGTGTTTTGAGTTTCCTAAAAATTAGATGTATTTGTGTTTGTGTGTATATACATATATATGTATATGTATATATATATATAAATGTGAGTATAAAACTATTCCTCTTTAAAACTATTATTGTTATAAGCTGTGTTTGAAGAAATAATCTTAAAAAATAATTTTAGAATCAGGTAGAAGAGGTAAACTGCAGCAATAATTAAGGTGACACCACATATCCAGGATGTACTCTCTGTACATGTCACTGAGATGACCTAAAAGCGGTGGCCCAGAAGGACAGGGCAGCATACCACAATGGACACCAAGCCCACAGTGTTGGAGAACCTCTGGGGTCCAATGTGGTCCATCAGTGCTTCAAATAGTTTCAGAGTTGAGGCACCCAAAGGCAAAGCCAAAGAATCCTGCATAGGTACAGAACCCAACATAGCTGTTGGATAAAGTTGCCAACAAGTGTCACACTCCATTTGCAAGAACACAAGCAGCAAAGATCTACTGGACTTGAGATCGTATGCACTTTATGTTGGCAGCAAGTCCCATAAGAAGGCCTGACTACCATGTCAACTAAAGCCAGGATGGAAAGAAGGAAGGCCAATTTCTGTCTGGAATAGTCTCAGGTACATAATAAGGCCTATAACACTTATATGCAAGCAGTTTTAAAATTTGTTTTTTTGCAACTGCTACAAAGTAAACCTTCGTTATTCATGAAAGACTATGGGAAATATTGGCATGTCCTTAATTTCAGGCATAGAGTATCATGGAGAATGTATGGGCTTCTGCTTGGGTACCCTCATGGGTGGATGAGTTGAGTGCTTAGCCTACCAGATTCACTGACTAAGGAAGCCTGTCAAATACAATAGACTGAGATACACAGCGCATGTGCTTTGGTGAAGCTGAAGCCAGCTCCTATCACAATCTCAGATCTTAAAAGGTCTTGATGAGTGGGTTCCAAGAGTCAGCACATTCTGAGGTGCTCCCTGTTATTTATATGTACTATCATTTTATTGATTCTAACATGAACACTTTAACATCTCTGAAATAAAAATATACCAGTCAACGATTCCTTAAATCTGTTCAAGTAAGCAGTATTTCTGATGCACTTGTCATTGCTTGGGACTGCATGACTTCATCTGCTACTTTTTATGTGTTACAATGTGATGAAAATCCAAGACCAAGTAAGCTTAAGAAAATTTCTCCAGAGAAATAGTGTCATAGTTTAATTGGCAGTGATTTTTCTTCCCTAACTATCATACAAAATAATCATGTAATTTTAGGATTAAATATCTAATTTGATGTGATAGTTTATTTATGCCTTTGTTTGTTTGACAATGAGTTTTTCTTGGAAATTCATAACAATGTATTTATAGAATCAAAATTTTAATTTCATGTAATATGGCAAAAACATAACCTTTTTTACGGTCAGTCATATTTATCAAATTATTAAGCATAACTATGAATACATTTGGAATTATTGCTATATCTAGGTATGCTTATATGTTAATCTCATATTTAATGTTAGATAGTACAATCATTTAGGCTACAGTAGATTTGGAAAATTATTATTTACTACATGTCAAGTCCTATTCTTTTTTCTATACATTATCTCAGATTCTATCTTTACACAGAATTGCAAGATAACTATTAGAACTAAAAATAAAAATTCTCTACAAATGATACGTTTAATGAGGATGAATTTCAAAGAAAAGCTGAAAATTAAATTAGGATTTTTCAAAATCCTAGGTACATTCTGAAACTACTGGAAACTGAAAGAGAGAGAGAGAGAGAGAGAGAGAGAGAGAGAGAGAGAGAGAGAGACTGTGTGTGTGTCTCTGTGTGTCTCTGTGTTATTTGTTTTCTTAGTGTTGCTGGGAGTTAAATCCAGAGCTTCAATATGCTAAGCATATGTTCTACCACTTAGTCACAGCCAGTCCTCTGGGACTCCCCACTATGACCCCTCACACACCCTTTTCACACCTCTACATCTTTTCCCTCTTGACTTTTCATAGTTCCACTTATATTTGCTTCAAGCTTAGAGCTGTTGGTGACATATTCAAGACTGAAGTGTATGTAGTGTGAAGTGTGTGTAGTGGGATATGTGTGTGTGCATATATATTCAAGAAGACCAGAAAAAATTGTAATGCTTACAATTGTTGGACATGTACTAAACTATCCATACAAATGTTAAATTTTGTGATCCTTTTCATTTACCTGGAATACAGAATGGACCAGAATCAACCTATAAGTACTTTTTAACCTGATACCTTCTAAGTTGAGGCAGAATGATACAGATAACATTCAGTGAATTATATGTGGTGCATTTAAAATACCATTGTAATTTACAGCATAAAATATAGATTAAAATTTGTAAGAGGTTATCTTTTGCAAATAAAAGTTATTTTTTTCATTTTCCCTCTTTGTTTTATCTCCTGTTATCACTGTTTTTCATTTTGGTAACCTGTGTCTTCTATATACAATTTTCTGATTTGGAGAAAGGAAGGAGAATAACAAAATGGTGAGACTAAGACCAAAGGGCAAACCAATGCAACAGCAATACTCACAAAACACTATGTTGAAAATGAACTTTATAACTTGAGGGGAGGGACTTAAGGGGGCAGAGAAAGTGGGAGAAAACCAGGGAGTGGGTAACACTGTTTGACAAGAAATGCACTCACTTCCTTACTTACATAACTCTAACCATCTGTACATCACCTTTAAATTAAATTTTTAAAAAGGTAAAAAAATCCCACAAATTAAAAATAGTTACTGGCAATTTACATATGGGGTGGCTTATTCAACTAAATACACACTTCTATAATCTGAAAGTTTGCTGTTACACTATAAAATGAAATTGAACTTAGAATTTTTACTTTCTTTACATTCTCTCTCATCTTTCATTCTCCTTCCCTCCTTCTCCCCCTTTCTTCCTTCCTTTCTTCTCTCCCTCACTATGTAGGTCAGGTTAATTTCAAGCTTGAAATCTTCCTGCTTCAGCATCCCAAGTTCTGGGATTATAGATGTGTGCTATAATAATGTGTACACATCAGGCTGAAGTTATCATTTTCAAATGGATCAGAAAAAATAGCCTAATAATGTCTTTCCACAGATCATTGTTGTACAGTGATTTGAACACTCACAATTCCCTCTTTAATCCAGCAAATAAATATCATTTTCTTATTGTATTATTGTTCATGTTAAGCATCCCTGCCATTGGGTGAGATAAATCAGTGTTTCTCAAGCTAGACAATCTTATTGGAATTGACTGGGAGAGTTTCTTTTAAGATCAATGCCTGGATCTGCTCCAGATTTTATGATTTAATTGATCTGGAATATGGTCTGAACATAGGGTTGTTGTTTTTTTTTTAAAGCTCCCTGGCCATCCCTAGAAAAGTCTTATATGTAGCCAAAGTTGAGAACCAATAATATAGTTAAAGAATGGAAAAACATGTTTGTTAGTTTATGAAAGAAGGCTGACTCACATAGCTCAACAGTGACACTTTTGAATTAGCTACGGATTTTGATATATAGGTTGTATTTGTTCTCTTAATAACATTGAAAATGTAGATGTTGGCAAATAAGCAAAAGATTTAGGGATTTCAGGGGCCAAAAATATAACCCAATAATTATGTCATTCTAACTCTGCTTCTAAAATAAAATCTGATCAATTTTTGGAATTCTGTAACAAATTTGTATTTGGAACATAACAGCAGAAAATCTATAAAACTGTCTTAGAGATAGGGAGTAGGAGTATGTGGTAAAAACATTTAAAATTTATAACTTGCCATCTTGGTCAGTAATTCCTGCTTAGTTGTTTAAAAGATAATTTGACACACTAATAAAACTTCTGCCAAAATAATATTTTGCAGAGCCAAGTTAGGTATGATAAACCAATTCCAATACATGCACTTATGAAGCAAACAACTGTAACAAGCTAACTAAACTTTTGATGTTGCTAGAAAAATACTCAGCAAATATATAAAAATGTAGGTAGGCTTTCAAATAACAACTTCTATCCTTACATAATTATTTTAACATATGTGGTTTCTATGGTGATTTAAAGTTATTGTACTTCTTGGTAGTGTTCTTTCTTAAATAAAGGTTTTCATAGCTCAAGCAGTATACTAATATGGTAATTTAAAAGAAACCTCCTAATTGGTTTTGAGAAATGATCATGATGCTATTAAGACAGATAAGGTAAATCTCTATGATGTTTATATTTAGCATTACTACTGCTTCTAATGAGCATATTTACATGTAGTTCAAACTCTACATTATTTTCCATCAAGGTTCCACTTTACAAAGCTCCTTAATGTTATGTCTTTTAAATACAGAATTGTCTATTGCAGGAGTAAACACTGTGTGAGAGGAAAATATGACCTCTTAAGAGGAAAGTGTCATCTACTGAGACTTGATGTTAGCAAATGAATATTCATTAAAATAAACATCTGCTACTTCTACATGCCACTGCAGTAAATCTGTTCTAAGAAGCTGTATAAACATGAATATCATATCACTTTCCCTCACCCCAAATCCATTTCCTTACAATGGCATCTCTTTGGTTTGGATTTTACATTGTTGTATTCTGGGGAAGCAAGAAAATCCACCGAGCACTGTTAAAGGTGACAAATGAGTATAGACGGTTTCCAAAATACTCAAATAAGATTACAGAGATAGTGTAGATATAACCACAGGAAGGTGATACAAGTACATCATCAATAGTAGAAGCTACAGATATACATAGCACGTTGAAAGTAGTTACAACTGTGATATAACAATCATTTCCATACCATGGAGTTCATTTCACTTAGCATCATCTTATGTGATCACAAGGGTATAGCTATGGGGCTCTTGTGATCCTCTACTGTGACTTGCCTAAACCTGTGCTAATTATTCCCAATAAGGGAGACCAGAGAGTCCATGTTTCTTTGGGTCTGGCTCACTTCACTTACAATTTTTTCCAAGTCCTTCCATTTCCTTACAAATGGGGCAATGTCATTCTTTCTGATAGAGGCATAAAATTCCATTGTGTATATGTACCACATTTTACTGATCCATTCGTCTACTGAGGGTCATCTGGGTTGGTTCCAGATTCTAGCTATGACAAATTGCGCTGCGATGAAAATTGTTGTGCTGGTGGCTTTACTGTGATTTTGTTTGTGGTTTTTTGGATAGATACCCAAAAGTGGGGTTGCTGGGTCATAGGGGAGTTCTATATTTAGCCTTCTGAGGAATCTCCATACTGCTTTCCAGAGTGGCTGAACCAGTTTACATTCCCACCAACAATGACGTAGGGTTCCCTTTTGGCCACATCCCCTCCAACAATCATTATTGTTAGTTCTCTTGATATATGACATTCTTACTGGGGTGAGATGGAATCTCAATGTTGTTTTGATTTGCATTTCTTTTATGGCCAGTGATGTAGAGCACTTTTTCATATGTCTCTTGGCCATTCTCATTTTCTCGTCAGAGATGTCTCTTTGTAAGTCTTTAGCCCACTTGGTATTAGAACTAGGAAATTGAAAGGGAATTCCAAAATCGAGAGACACAGGGTAAAAAAAGACAAACAACTACAAAAGCAATACTTGCAAAACTGTTTGGTGTAAGGAGAGGGAGTGTAAGGGGGAAAGGGAAAGGGGGAGGAGGGAGTGGGGAATGAGGGACAATGTAACAAACAGTACAAGAAATGTATCCAATGCCTAATGTATGAAACTGTAACCTCTCTATACATCAGTGTGATAATAAAAATTTGAAGAAAAAAAAAAGGTGACAAATGAGTTTTATGAGTCAGTTTGCAACTGCATTGCCCCGGGCTACCCCAGAGCTAGGAGCAGTTGCAGCCTCCAGGGGTCGAGTTTCTTTCCTTTCTTCCTTTCCACAGGCTCCTCCTGTCTACAGGCCTCTCTGCAGGGCTCTTGTTCTCCATAGGCCTCTGTTCTTCATAGGCCTCTCCGCTCTCTGGAGGGATTCCTTTCCACGTGGCTCTCTCATGGGCATCCGCTCTCCAAGGGCATCTGCTCTGTTCTCTACCGCCTTCCGCTCCACTCTCCGCATCTGCTCTGGCTACCAGACTTCCAACTTTCCCACGGGCCTCAGGCTTCGGGTCCCTCTGCAGGCCTCAGACTCTGGACTCCTCAGCAGGCCTCAGGCTCTTCTCAGCTTGGCTGAGCTCTGCTCCACTCAGTCCGTTCTCCTCGGGCCTCTGGCTCTCCTCGGGTCTCTGGCTCTCAGGCGGCCTTGGCACTTCAGGCCTCCCCTCCCTTCCGGCCCAGAGCTAGCTCAGCTCCACTAGGCACCTCCTGGTGGGCCTTGCTTTTTCTGTGCCTTTCTAGCCGCGGAAATCCCCCCTTCTTATATCCCCCGGCTGCCTGTAGTCTGGGGGTGGTGGTTCTGGTCCAAACAAAGTGGGGCAGAATCCCCTTTTTCGCTTAGCAGTGGGGCGTGGCAATGGCGACAACATGGGATGGGGCTTCCTGCCCCCTCCCCAAGGTTATTACAACATCACACCTATTATGAGAAAACACATTGTAGCTACTTCACCTAGGCAACATATGCTGAAGATGCCAGTCCTTGATGCTGGTTATTAATAATGTTGTACTGGCAGCACTCAAATTAGGTTTACTTATAAAGTTATGTGATTGGGAATAGTGTAGTGATGGTCCTTATGTGCAGTTTCTTTCCTTACTAATCCAATATTTGTTCGTGTGGAAAACTCACTCTCTGTGTATGTATCCACATCTGGGTGTTCGTGGACAAATGTATTTATATACACATATACATTGCATATATTTGTATATTTTTAGATAGATAGTAGAGGGTGTTCATGTGTATTCACACACGAATTTATTTGCACTTTGTTCCACTAAAATACACACATATCCAGATATTATTTGTACCCAGTTAGGCAAAAATTCCTGTGGTGATAAGAATATTTCTTAAGCAACTCCTCTACATGACCATTTGTTAAATGTATTTACATAGTTAAAAGCACAAATGTATAACTTTTCAGTGTTTTAGTGCTCTTTATTGGAAATGAAAATTTTCAGCACTCTATAAACTATTCCTTAGCTGATCTTGGACTTATATAGATTTCTTGTTCCCAGTATAATGTGAAAAAGTCTACTTAATGGTAAAATGCCCCTAAATATGAATTTGGAAGTGTTTATAAAATTCAGGAAATGTTAAGTTTCATTAAGAAATTCTTTGTATTTAACATTTGGCTATCCCTTCAGATATTGAAGTGATTACCAAAGTGTTTCCCTATTTTTCTAGTTCTATTCTCCTATATACAAATAAAACATTTTGAAAAATAATCATATTCACTTCCCTTATCCATTCACTTTACTTCTGTTAACTGTCCTCCAACAGAGCCTATTTTACTTTCCTATCATGAGCCTATTTTACTTTACCACTTTGAGCCACAGTGCCACTTTCAGCTTTCTGGTGGTTGATTGGAGTCCCTCAGACTTTCCTTCCCAGGTTGGCTTTGAACCGTGATTCTCAGATCTTAGCTTCCTCAGTAGCTGGGATTACAGGCATGAGCCACCAATTCATGGATTTCCTTTTGTTTGTTTTCATTTATTCATGTGCATTAATTGCATCAATGAGTTTCTCCATGGTATTTCAGATGTGCACATATTATATCTTAATAAAAATAATCCTCTTGTTTTCTTTCTTCAACACCTCCCCGCTTCTGCTAATGATCTATAGCTTTCATTGAGATTCCTTAGGTAATATCCAAAAGAGACTTGCAATGTATTAACCAATTATTTACCCTACATCATTCTTTTACTTTCTTTCCCTACATACATTCATGTGTGTATATATATATATATATATATGTGTGTGTGTGTGTATCAATGAATACATACATATGTATGTGTATACATGTTAATGAGTATATGTCCTTAAGATCTAGCTCCCATGGATAAGCAAAGTCATCAGATATTTGGCTTTTTAAAGTGTATCTTTTTCCACATTATGTTCTCCAATTTAATGACAGTCTACTTTTTTAAAAAAATCCATTCTTCTATTGTAAGGTACCACAGTTGATCGCACAATTTGGCTACCATGAACTGTACTGAAATTAACATGGATATGCAGTTCTTGTTTATTGACTTATTCTCCTTAAAATGTATGCATGATGGTAGTATGGCAAGGTCATAAGGTAGGTCTATTTTTAGCATTTTTATGAACCTTCATGTTGATTGCCATATCTCTCACTCTACAAAAAAACAACTCCAAATGGGTCAAAGAATTCAATAAAAGACATGAAATTTAAAATCTGCTACAAGAAAACATTTGCAAGGAAAGGCATAGGTAATTATTCTCTGAATAGAGCTCCATTGTCTAGAAAATAAGAACAAAAATTGACAAATGGCAATTCATCAAAAGAAATGATTACCACAACCAAAAGATAATCCACAGAAAGGAAGAAATCTTTACCAGCTACTGAAAAGATAAGGGATTAATATATAGGATATATTGATATCCAGAGTTTAGGCAATTAAACAAAAAGGGCAAACAATCCATTTAACAAATGGGCAAGCCAACTGAAAAGACAGTTCTCAAAAGTACAAACAGCTAGTGGATAAAAGAAGAAATGTTCAACCTCCTCCAACATAAAGGAAAAGAAAATCAAAAGCATACTAGGATTCCATTTCACCCCAGTCAGAATGGCCATTATGGAGAAAAGAAACAACAACAAATGTTGGCAATGCTACAGGCAAAAGGAATTCTCATACCCTATTGATAGGCATGCAAACTATTGCAAAAAAGGTTTTTATTTTTGTTTTCATGTTCTCTCATTTGTAAAGGTCAATCTACATTGTAAGACTCCTCTTCCATTAAGAGTCAGTGACTTCTATGCAACACAACCATATGGAATGTTTCTAAATTAACTTCAGTTCTTTTCTTTCAGTGTATGTGGAGAAAGTGATATCATACATGCATTGAATTAACAAGTGCAATTTAAGTTTTTGACCAATAGTGTGTCAGACTAAAGTGGAAAAGAGGCAAAAGGAGGGAATGACACGAAGGAGAAAGAAGAGAAAAATTGCCCAAATGGACCATCAGTCATTATTGATTTTTACAGGACGCCTCTTACATGTCCCTTTCTAACTGGCCAGTCTGTCACTTCACATAAGACTATCCTAAAGTAATACCCTTAGGATTCCTGAAATCACATTCCTTCCTCCCTCTTCACTGACTGTCAGTGTCTTCAGCCTTTTCTGTATTCTTTCACTGCCAACTACGGGGCCAATGATACTATTTATTAAGTTTCTTCTTTTTCTTTCTTTCCTCTTTCTTTTTCCTTCCCTCCCTCCCTCCCTCCCTCCCTCCCTCCCTCCCTCCCTCCCCTTTCCTTCCTTCCTTCCTTCCTTCCTTCCTTCCTTCCTTCCTTCCTTCCTTCCTTCCTTCCTTCTTTCCTTCCTTCCTTCTGTCCTTCCTTCCTTCCTTCCTTCTCTCTCTCTTTTTGTCTGAGATCAAGACTTGAACTTTCACTCAATGATGGTGACTCTACCACCTGAGCCATGCCTCCAACTCCAAGTTTCTTCTTTCTTATCCCATCCTTTACAATGTTGCTTCTTTCTTCAGAAATGGGGCATCTTCAGAGATGGCTTCTCAAATCTGAGGCTATCATTTTCTAGGCATGTGACCTTAGGCAAGTTGCTTTGTTACTTTAAGTCTGATTCCTCATCTTCAACACTTATATATAATAGCAGTACCTGTCTCCTTAGGGCAGTTGTGTTAGGTGAGTCAGGATGTACAAAGGACAGCATAAATGATAGGAAGTACTGCAAAAGTGTTTGCTATATTTACCCAGAAAATGTTTCCTGAGCTCCAACGGGGTGTAAGGCACTAGTGAAGTACTTGTGACACCAGGGGTTGATGACAAAACCCAACATCTGAATTTTCGCAGCTGCAAGGTAGATTTTTGAATTCTGTTCTTCTTTAAAAAAAAAAAAAAAAAAAAAAGGGCAACATACCCCAGTGTGAAAAATAATTCAACTGCTGATTTAACCACATAATTATCCTAAGTTAGAGCTTGTTTTCCATCTACTGAATCAGTGCTTACTTCTACGGTGCCTCCTCTGTTCTTTGTCTCTCTTTTTCTTGCTCTCTCTTTGTGGAGGAGAGGGGACATGCCTTACTCTCAAAAATATGATTTACTTGCATCGAATAGATATTTATTTGTTGGATAGCATATACATTTATCTTTTTCATTTTCATGCTTCCTCTCTGATATATTTGAGTATGGCAAAAGCACAATTCTAAGGAGTTGCTTGTTTCATAAAGAATGGGTAAAAAACATTCGGTCATTGTTTTTGGATTTTGGATTTTGATACTCTCTGTCTTAAGTGATCCTTTCAGATTACAACCTTTTAGAAAACAGAGAATGTTATACCTTATTTGGGACGTAACTTCTGGTACTGTTTTGTCCCTTAAGTGGAATTTTATTACATTTTTAAATAAAGTCTCAGATATGCAAATAACTATATATTATAAATAATTTCTGTGCATATGTGCAAACAGTGGCCAATAAGGTAAGTCATGATTATTCTTTGGTTTCTGACATAGACACTTGCTATATAACCAGGGCTAGTCTTGAACTCCTGCTCAATCCTCTTATCTCAGCCTTCTGAATTGTGAGATTAGAGATTTGTGCCACCATGTTTGGCCACCAGATGTCTTTAAAAGGTATGTTTCTAGAAGCAAAAACTAGTTTAGAATTATTCTGACCAGGAAAAAGTACTACCACAAGATACAGACAACCTTATTAAAATGAAAAATGATGTCAATTATTTTCTTTACAATATTCTAAGCAATAAGAATCACTGTGGTATATTTTTCCCATTTAAATTGGCAGCTGGTTTGGATACACATATTCCTACAGCCAAAGTAACAAAGGAAACAAGCATGGCTGCTTATTATACTCTTTATAAAGGAAGACATTAAAAAATTTTAAAGCCAAATTGAATTTTAACAGTTAATCAAGTCATGTGGATACATCTGGCCTTAAATCATGGTTGGCATAAGCCTTGCTATTAAGCACTGTTAGTGTTTTTTATAGAAAGCTACTAGCCATGTTGGTTAAATCAGTTTGTTCAACATCGATCACTTAAGCAAGAGCATAAATCACTGGGATTCCAAAACTTCACACTTCTTCATTTTACTGAAGAAGCAACAGACATCAAGAAGACTGGAGCATTCATTGTAAACAGAACTAGAGAACAGCAGGAGCTTTTCTCTAGCAATAACCAGGATGTTCTGATTGAGATTACAGAAAATTGGACCAAATACTTTTTTTTTTCTTTTTTTTTGTGCCAACCCTGGGCCTTGGACTCAGGGCCTGAGCAGTGCCCCTTGCTTCTTTTTGCTCAAGGCTAGGCGCCACTTCTGGCTGTTTTCTCTATATGTGTTGATGGGAAATCAAACCCAGGGCTTCATGTATATGAGGCAAGCCCTCTTGCCACTAGGCCATATCCCCAGCCCCTGGACCAAATACTTAATAGTCTTATTTATGATCAGTCTCTTTAAGATCCTCTTCAGTTTAGTCTCAGATGGATTGAGGCTGATTAATCATAACCTTAAACTTCAGCATTTAGCTTTATAGAAAACTTGATCTATCTCTGCAGACATTGTTTTATGCAAATTAGAAAAGTTTTGTTGTCTAGTTATAGTTTCAGAAATATGCACAGTCTGGAGTCCTCATTCTTTGATGATGGTTCTAGTAGAAGGATGGTAAGAAAATAGTGTCATTGTTTTCTTTGATGTTTATTTGAGAGATCAGATCATATATTATACATCATCAGTATACTTGAATATATAAACCTATTGTCCATCAATTTCTCTAATACTTTTCTGGTATACTTGGCCCACATCCCTTTCATAAAAATAGTTCTATAAACATATCAAGCAGTTTGAAAAGTTATTTTCTTTGTTGTTGTTATTCTATAACAGTTACTTAAGTTGGCTATAGAAGGAGGTAACATGGTCAGCATTTAGGAAAAAAGACAGAACATTATGCTCTAAACACTGTCCTAAGCACAAAAATGAGACATAGATCCTCTTCTCTGTAGGGGGTATTAAAGGGAAATATTTGCTTACTGTGATAAGTATTATCAAAATACAGTGTTGTGATTTTTGATGCTGCTATTTGAGAAATGATCTCTCTCAAGTTCATAGGCATTGGTGAAAAGACTTCAACTTACAAGAATTTTCTGGTAACAGGGACTGGTGATGAGAGAATGAGCTCTATGATGAGTGTAGTGGGAAAGGGACAAAAATCCCAAAATTCCATCTAATGTTCTGTCTGCAGCTACCTTTATTACTTTAGAGACATCATTTAGTGCTTCAGATCCTCAATTTTCTTGGTTGAAAATGTCAAGCATTTCAAATCAATTTGAAATCCATGCATTGTACACACTGGTATTTCATAGTCGTTACTTTGTGAGTGCAAGTTGGCTGTTTCTTACTGTTGCCCCCCCTGAAGTATATCATCTTTCTAAAATTATTTAACATTTTTAAATTTTAACTCATTCACAACTATCTGTGATTTTCACTTTTTATATGAGTTATTTTGGGATATTACCATCCTTGGAGAATAATACATACACCTTGGCATCTTAATAGGCATACCTTTGAGATCTTTCATAAATTATGATGAGTGTCCAGAATGGACTTGCAAATATTTTAGTATTACTTTTTAACATAGATACCTGTCCACCCCTCTGTACATTACTTTGACAATAAATAAATTAAATAAAAAGCTATTTTGTTTCCCTTTTGAACATCACCATTATATCAATAAAATTTAAAATAAAAATGATTTTTTTCTTCCTAAGTTTTACAGACATTCACTGAAATGTAAACCTGTTTATCATATCAAATTAAACGACTTTCTTTGTGGCCTCAAATAAAAGCATACTGTTCTTTATTGAGTCTTTCCCAGTTTAATAGCCATTTGTTCAATACAGAAGTAGTAGCAAAAATCACAATATACTCCTTAATTTTGTTTTCATATTTCTTCCAGATTTCTTTTATTCATGCTGCAGGACAATCATTATCCTTAACATTTGTTTGCTTAAACAAAATATACCTGATTTTTTTTATACCTGAGACACTAAAAAAAATCTCAGAAAAAATTTAAGTGATAATACTAAGCAACAATATCAGCTAAACATAAGATATAACATGAGATGATCTTATTAAAAAAGGGTTACCAACAAGGAAGAATTAATGATAATTAAAATTATCACCATTTTATATTCATGTATTAGGTTCACCAAGTGAAAGAAACATAATTTACAAAGCATGACTTTATGCAGGACAGTTTGAGTGGTTTCCATTTTTATGTAATATAAGTTACACTGGAATAAACATTGTCAGGCATATGGCATTTTTAAGTATTTTGGATTATTTCTTTAGGATAGATTCCCAGAAGTAGAATTACTAGGTTAAAGGGTATGAACATTTTTATGACTCTGGAAACTCATTGCCAAATTGCTTTCCAAAAAGGTTATATCAATTTACAATGCCATCAGCAATATAGGAAAGTGCCCTTCTCATAATACTCTCACAGGTATTTGCTATGATACAAGTTTTAGATTTTTGAATTTTGTGGGCTTAATTTAATATAAATTTCTGGGCAAAAAGGACTACTTCTTTTAATATTTTCTTATATATTTTAAGGCAGAGATAAATACCTTTTTATATGCAGTTTCATAAACCTTGAATTCTTAACATGTTTCTTATCTATGAAATTATGATACTTTTACAAGCCTATATAAAACTATGTGATATATGATAATAATTTTGTAGTACAAACCATTTTGCCTAGTCTATCTTTTTTTTAATTTGGTACAGGAAAGGATTCACGTTTCATACCTGAGGAGCTACATGTTTTTTCCTGTTGATTTTCAGTTGTGTCTATGTTAACTATTCAAATTATGCTTTTTCTAAAAATTGACTTAACTGGACTTCCGGGAAGACGGTGGAGGAGCAGCAGGGCCCTAGCTGAGCTCCCTCTGACATCGCAGTTTTCTCACCCCATAGAAACTTTTACTCCTAGAAAGACAGCCAGAGTAAGTTCTAACAGTACAGGGATTCTGGCCAGGAAGGAAAAATCGACTTTGCTCGTCTGAAAACACAGATTTGAGCTCCAGGCGGCGTCCCGCCACTGCGCCAGTGCCGACGCCGGCACAGTGCCTGGCACAGTGCCCGGCACAGCAACCCGCATTCCACGCGGCTAAAGCACAGAGCGTAGACCAGCGAGAAATACTCCAGACGGCGGCTGAGCACGGATGACCTGAAATCGCAGAGAAAGCGTGAGTACCCCACGAAACATATTCTCACTTGCGCCCACAGAGCAGCTTCTGGAAGGCAGCCCTTCCCCCACCACCAGAGCAAAGCACCATCTTTGCCACTGACATAGGGTCAGACCAGATTGGAACTAAAGCGGGCCTGGGGAAAGTGAGGTCAAAGCAGCCTTCTTTGAAAAGGGCAAGAGGGACCGAACAGTGAGAGCCAGCTCCGCCCAGGAGAACGCCCCCTGCCCTGGCGGGAGGTGAGTCCTGGGCCTTGGCTAGCCAGAGTTGCCCCATCCTGCCCGCCGGAATATCTAAATTTAAAGCGAAAGCTGCGAGCAGCTCCCAGCGGCACGGAAACACCAGATGGGGGAACAAACAGTTTCTGGGAGAGCTAAACGGTCCTGTCACAGAGGAAGCCCAATTCCCAGCCCGAAACAGAGCTGCATTCCATATACACCTCCGCCTAGGAGGCCACCTCCCCCAGGCAAGCAACTCTCAGCCAGGTAAAACAGGCCAGAGGCGCCCCGCCCTGCTGAGTCCACAGCCTATTCAAAGCCAGGCATCAAAGGCAGCGGCACCACAGCAGACAGAGGAGCCACAGTTACCAAGACTGCTCACATCCCCATCTACATAGGACGCCCAAGGCCTACCTGCAAGCTGTGCGAACCACAGAGACCCAGGATTCACCAACAGGGGAGAAGGGTCAGAACAGATCCACCCCATGCAAACTGAAATCAAGTCAAACCAGCCAATCAGGAAAATAGACTGCAGATCATTGCAAGGAAACCAGAGACTGGGGAAATACCACCCAAACAAGGAGGACTCCATTTTTTTTTCTTTTCAAACATTTTTTAAACTTTAAAAAAAAATTTTCTTTTTAATTTTTTCACTTCTGAAACGTCGTTGGTTTTTTTTGTTTGTTTGTTTTCTATTTTCACCAGTTTGTTTTATCAAGTTTTTTTTTTTGTTTGTTTGTTTGGGTTGTTCCTTTTCTGTTTTTTATTCTTTTTATTTTTTTTTCTTTTTTAAATAATTTTTCTCCGTTATGTGCATCTGTTTTCCAGTATTTTTACTTTATTTCTCTCTTTACGTTCTCTTTCTTTAAAAATTACATTCCTATGAATAACACCTCCACTCTTTTCTGCTAACTCTCCATTGTCTGTCATTTTAACCTTGTTCTTTCTACTGATTCTACTCTTCTCCACGTTTCGACGTCACTGGAACTAAACTAAAATCACCACCACCGCCCCAATACATTTTACTCTATTCTCTTTACTACCTCCAACTTACCTTCCTGACTTACTGCCTGGACCTCCAGGTTCCATTGACTCCTGGTTATTGGATAGAGGGTATCCCAGCTTAATACGAGTGAGTCAAAGGGGATCATAGAGAAAGCCAGTCCTAAAAGATCTTAATACAAAAACAAGAATTGCATATAGGGTTGTAACAGTAAATAAGTAACTACTGAATACAGGGCCCAGGATCGGTTGTTATATTGAAATTGTATTCTTTAGCAACACCAAATCTAATTTCATAGACAGGTATACAAGGTATCTGTATATAATTGTGAACTTGTAAGATTTACACAACAGTGCTTGGTAAAGGCTGCTTTGGGTCTTAAACGGTGCTCAGAGGTGCTGGTAGACTGGCATTCCCAATTCAAATGGGCAGAAGGAACACAAGAAAGATGCCAAACAATGAAGTCTTATCCCCCACTCAAAACAAGCAGGAAGCAGAGCAGTCAATCAAAGACATAGAAGAGAACCCCCAAAATGCTCTACAAAGTCTACTGATAAACATGATAAATGAAAAGTTTGAATCTCTTCAGTCAGTTATTCTAGAGCGTGAGGAGGCAAAGCAAAAATTAATGGAGAATTTCATGACATCCACAAATAGAAAGATAAATGAACTTCAAGAGTCAAATGAAAAGATAGCTACCCAGCTTAAAGATTTGAGAGACAACAATCAAAACCAAAGTAATGAAGTTAATGAAGTAAAGAAGCCCATACAAGACCTAAGAAATGACATGGAAATCAGCAGGAAAGACCAGTCAGAAGGAAAAGAGATTCGAAATCAAGTAGCTAGCCTACAGTCCCAACTAACTGAAGCAGAGGATCAAATCTCAGGAGCTGAAGATTCCTTAGATTCTATGGAGAAAGATCAAAAATCATAACAATTTCAGTCCAATCAACAAAACAGATCGCTACAGGAGATTCAAGACACGATCAGGAAGCCCAATTTAATGATAATAGGTATGGAGGAAAACTTGGAGAAAGAAGTTAATGGGATAGGCAATCTATTTAACAGAATATTAGCTGAGAACTTCCCAAATATCCAGAAGGAAAGGCCTATAAAGATACAAGAAGCATTTAGAACCCCAAACCGACCAGACCAGAATAGGACATCCCACCGAAACATGTGATCAAAACAGGATCTGTAGAGTACAAGGAAAGAATCCTTAAAGCTGTTAGGGAGAAGAAAACAATCACATATAAAGGAAAAGCAATCAGAATCACCCCAGACTTCTCAGCAGAGACCATGAAAGCAAGGAGAGCCTGGAATGAAGTATACCAAACACTAAATAAAAATAAATACCAACCAAGAATTCTGTACCCAGCCAAACTCTCTCATTCATAGCCGAAGGTCAAATAAAAGTCTTCCACAGTAAGGAAAAACTGAAACAATATATCTCCACCAAACCAGCTTTACAGAAAATCCTTAAAGATGTACTATACAGGGAAAATAATCAAGATCCCAATACAGACAGAGAAATGAACCCTAATTAGTAAACATCAGATCAAAAAATGGGAAGACACAGCTTTAAACAAGATAGTGATAATGAAAGGAACAAACGATCATCTCTCAATCCTAACTGTCAACATTAATGGACTTAATTCTCTAATCAAACGACATAGGCTCATAAGTTGGATCAAAAATCAAGTTCCATCTTTCTGCTGCCTCCAAGAGACACATCTATCCAGCAAAAGTAAACATCTTCTAAAAGTGAAAGGCTGGAAACAAATCTATCAAGCAAATGGCCCCCATAAGCAGGCTGGAATTGCAATCCTAGTATCAGACAAAAGTGACTTCAAATTAAAAAAGGTAAGAAGAGACAAAGAAGGTTACTACATACTAGTAAAGGGATCTCTCCCACAGGAAGAAATAACCATTCTAAATATCTACACACCAAATGCAGGAGCACCCAAACTTCATCAAACAAACACTACTGGCTCTAAAATCACTCATAGACCCAAACACATTGATAGTTGGGGACTTTAACACTCCACTGTCACCTCTGGACAGATCAACATGCCAAAAACTGAACAAAGAAACCACAGAACTAAACAATTGCATAGACCAACTAGACTTAATCGACATCTACAGAATATTCCACCCAGCAAGGACAGAATACACATTCTTTTCGGCAGCACATGGAACATTCTCCAAAATAGATCACATCTTAGGGCACAAAGAAAATCTGTACAAATTCAGAAGTATCAAAACCATTCCCTGAATTCTCTCAGACCACAATGGAATAAAATTAGAGCTCAACTCAACCAGCCACCACAGAAATTGCTACAATTCATAGAGACTAAACAACACACTGCTGAACCATCAGAGGGTCATTGAAGAAATTAAAACGGAAATTCAAATGTTTATGGAATTCAACCAAGTTGAGGACACAAAGTACCAGCTCCTTTGGGACACAGCAAAGGCAGTACTCAGAGGAAAATTTATATCTCTGAGTGCATACATCAACAAACTGGAGAAACAGCAACTCAATAATTTAAGGAAGCACCTTAATTTCCTTGAGAGAGAACAACAAGCCAATCCCCAAGCCAATAGATGGAAGCAAATAATTAAAATCAAATCAGAAATAAATCAATTAGAGACAAAATAACCATCGAAAGAATCAACAAAACAAAGAGTTGGTTCTTTGAAAAAATCAACAAGATAGACAGACCCTTGGCAAACCTGACAAAAAAACGAAGGCAGCACACTCAAATAAAAAAGATAAGAGATGAAACAGGTAACATCACCACAGAAATAACTGAAATTCAGAAAATAATAAGGGACTACTTTGCAAACCTTTATGCCAACAAATTCGAGAACTTGGAATAATTGGATGATTTCCCAGGAAAAATTGATATCCCCAAACTCAACCATGAAGATTTACACCTTCTAAACAGACCCATATCCCATATTGAAGTAGAAACGGCAGTAATGATCTCCCATCCAAGAAAAGCCCAGGTCCAGACGGATTCACTGCAGAATTCTACAAGGCCTTCAAAACAGAACTTACACCAATATTTCTGAAACTCTTCAATGAAATTGAAAGAGAAAGTTCACTACCAGACTCATTCTATGAAGCCAGTATAACCCTCATCCCAAAACCAGGCAGAGACTCATCGCGGAAAGAGGACTATAGACTGATCTCCTTGATGAATGTAGACGCAAAAATTCTCAACAAAATTCTGTCCAATCGACTTCAACAGGTCATCAAAAAAACCATACACCACGATCAAACTGGATTCATCCCAGGGATGCAAAGGTGGTTTAATATACGCAAGTCAATTAATGCAATCCACCACATCAACCGGAGCAAGCTAAAGAACCACATGGTTTTATCTCTGGATGCGGAAAAAGCGTTTGATAAAATCCAGCACCCATTTATGCTAAAAACCCTGGAAAAACTGGGATTCCAGGGAACATTCCTGAATATAATCAAGGCAGTTTATGACAAACCAACAGCAAGCATAACACTAAATGGTGAAAAACTAAAGCCATTTCCTTTAAAATCAGGAACAAGGCTGGGATGCCCACTCTCTCCCCTGTTCTTCAACATAGTACTAGAATTCCTAGCCAGAGCAATTAGGCAAGAAGAAAATATAAAGGGGATCCAAATAGGAAAAGATGAAGTTAAACTTTCTCTCTTCGCAGATAACATGATCCTATACCTAAAGAATCCCATAGACTCTACCCCCAAGCTACTAGAGCTGATCTAAAACTTTGGCAAAGTTGCAGGATATAAAATAAACCTTCAAAAATCAACGGCCTTTCCCTATGCTAATGACCCGAAGACCGAGGCTGAAATCAGGAAAACAACTCCTTTTGCAATAGCTCCCCAAAAAATAAAATACCCAGGAATATCCTTAACCAAAAAGTGAAAGACCTCTTTGTTGAGAACTTTAAAAGCTTGAAAAATGAAATTAAGTCAGAACTAAGGAAATGGAAAAACCTCCCATGCTCCTGGATTGGGAGGATTAATATAATCAATATGGCAATATTGCCAAAGGCTATTTACAAATTCAATGCAATACCCATTAATATCCCAACACCATTCTTTAATGAAATAGAGGAAGCAATCCAGAAATTCATATGGAACAATAAAAGACCTAGAATAGCATAAACACTCAAAGCATAAAGAACAGTGCTGGAGGCATTACAATACCCAACTTCAAGCTCTATTATAAAGCTATAGTAATAAAAACAGCTTGGTATTGGCACCGGAACAGACCTGAAGACCAATGGAACAGAATTGAAGACCCAGAAATGAACCCACAGAACTACGCCTACTTAATCTTTGATAAAGGAGCTAAAACAATAGCTTGGAAGAAAGATAGCCTCTTTAATGAATGGTACTGGCAAAAATGGCTCAACACATGCAACAAACTAAAACTAGATCCTTATATATCACCTTGCACCAAAATCAATTCCAAATGGATTAAAGACCTTGAAATCAAAACAGACACCCTGAAAACACTAAAGCTAGGAGTAGGAGAAACACTTGGGCTCCTTGGTGCAGGACAGAACTTCCTTAACAAAGACCCAGAAAGGCTACAAATCAAAGAAAGGTTGTACAAATGGGACTGCATCAAACTGCAGAGCTACTGCACGGCAAAGGACATAGCTCGCAAGATAAACAGAAAGCCCACAGACTGGGAGAAGATCTTTACCGGCCATTCAACAGACAAAGGCCTCATCTCTAAAATATATGCAGAACTAAAAAAATTACCTTCTTCCAAAACAAAACCGCAAAGAATCAATAGCCCCCTCATCAAGTGGGCTAAAGACTTACAAAGAGACTTCTCTGATGAGGAAATGAGAATGGCCAAGAGACATATGAAAAAGTGCTCTACATCACTGGCCATAAAAGAAATGCAAATCAAAACAACATTGAGATTTCATCTTACCCTGGTAAGAATGTCGTATATCAAGAAGACTAACAATACCAATTGTTGGAGGGGATGTGGCCAAAGGGAACCCTACTTCATTGTTGGTGGGAATGTAAACTGGTTCAGCCACTCTGGCAAGCAGTATGGAGATTCCTCAGAAGGCTAAATAAAGAACTCCCCTATTACCCAGCAGCCCCACTTTTGGGTATCTATCCAAAAGACCACAAACAAAATCACAGTAATGCCACCAGCACAAAAATGTTCATCGCAGCACAGTTTGTCATAGCGAGAATCTGGAACCAACCCAGATGCCCCTCAGTAGACAAATGGATCAGGAAAATGTGGTACATATACACAATGGAATTTTATGCCTCTGTCAGAAAGAATGACATTGCCCCATTTGTAAGGAAATGGATGGACTTGGAAAAAGTTGTACTAAGTGAAGTGAGCCAGACCCAAAGAAAAATGGACTCTATGGTCTCCCTTATTGGGAATAATTAGTACAGGTTTAGGCAAGTCATAGCAGAGCATCACAAGGCCCAATAGCTATACCCTTATGAACACATAAGATGATGCTAAGTGAAATGAACTCCATGTTATGGAAACAATTATTATATCACAGTTGTAACTACTTTCAACGTCCCATGTGTATCTGTAGCTTCTATTATTGATGATGTTCTTGTATCACCTTCCTGTGGTTGTACCTACACTATCTCTGTAATCTTATCTGAGTATATTGGAAACCGTGTATACTGGTATTGGAAGCAGGAAATTGAAAGGGAATACCAAATTTGAGATACACAGGGTAAAAATAGACAAACAACTACAAAAGCAATACTTGCAAAACTGTTTGGTGTAAGTGAACTGAACACCACCTGGGGGGGGGAGGGAAAGGAGGGGAGGGTGGGGGTATGAGGGAGAAGGTAACAAACAGTACAAGAAATGTATCCCATGCCTAACGTATGAAACTGTAAACTCTCTGTACAACAATTTGATAATAAAAATTTGAAAAAAAATAAAAATAAATAAAAATTGACTTAAAAAGAGTTACTGAACTCCTGGAATTTATGTTGATGCATGATATAAGGCATTATTCTGGATCTCTTTTCATACTGGCAACTAATTACCTCAGTATCATTAATTGCATAATCCTTTGTTCTGTGTTTTAGATGAAGCCTTATGGGTAACATGTTAAATTATTTAATTCTTGGCTACTTCTTTTGAGAGTCTATTTATTTAATATAGAGTCTCCTCACATGAGTTTGTTAGGATTTAGGAAATGTTCTTACATTTGTTTTCTGATATTGACTTTAACATTTTGAAAAATTATAAAGGTTGGCTTGAATTTTCATCTCTCTCTCTCTCTCTCTCTTTCTCTTTCACTCTCACTTTGATATTTTAAAGCTTGAACTGAGGCCTTAAATTTTCTCAGCTGACACTCTACTAATTGAGCCATGCCTCCAGTCTAGATTTTTCTTTGCTGGCTGTTTTGGATATGAAGTCTTAGGGCCATTTCTGCCTGTGATACACTGGCTTTGAATCTCCATCTTCCACAACTCAGCCTCCTGAGTAGTTAGGATTGTAGACATGTGATCCAACAACATCTTGCAGAATTTTAATGTCTTTTAATTTATAATGTATAATGTGATTTAATTAAAAATTGGTTAAAATGAAGTGGCATTTATTTTTACCAAAACAGATAACTTTACATTAATCATGTCCTTCCCTCCTTTTTGTAGAAGTAGGCCCATTCAGATATTTTTGTTTCTTGTGAAAGTAGGTGTATAATCATTTGATGATATTTGTTAAGCACTTACTTTGTTAGAGTCCTAATTTCACAGTACATGAACTAGACATAATCCTACATGTGATCAAAATCCATTCTTGCACTTCAGCCTCCATACTTGTATTGAGTGCAAATCTCATTGTATGAGTGACTTGGTTTGAGTATTTTCCTATAGTTAGACATTTCCAACTTTTTTTTAAGGTTGAGAAAGACCCTGGGCTTTTTATTTATTTATTTCAAATTTTTATTATCAAACTAATGTACAGAGAGGTTACAGTTTCATACAGTAGGCATTGGAAACATTACTTGTACTGTTTGTTACCTTGTCCCTCATACCCCCTCCCCCCACCCCCTTTCCCTTTCCCCCATGAGATGTTCCATTCACTTAGACCAAACAGTTCTGTAAGTATTGCTTTTGTAGTTGTTTTTCTTTTTTTACCCTGAGTCTCTCAATTTTGGTATTCCCTTTCAATTTCCTAGTTCTAATACCAGTATACATGGTTTCCAATATACTCAGATAATGTTATAGAGATAGTATAGGTACAACCACAGGAAGGTGATACAAGAACAACATCTAAAATAGATGCTACAGATACACATGGTACGTTGAAAGTAATTACAACTGTGATATAACAATCGTTTCCATAACATGGAGTTCATTTTACTTAGCATCATCTTATGTGTTCATAAGGGTATAGCTAATGGGCTCTTGTGATCCTCTGCTGTAACTTGCCTAAACCTGTACTAATTACTCCCAATAAGGGAGACCATAGAGTCCATGTTTATTTGCGTCTGGCTCACTTCACTTAGTATAATTTTTTCCAAGTCCTTCCATTTCCTTACAAATGGGGCAATGTCATTCTTTCTGATAGAGGCATAAAATTCCATTGTGTATATGTACCACATTTTCCCGATCCATTCATCTACTGAGGGGCATCTGGGTTGGCTCCAGATTGGGAGGATTAATATAATCAAAATGGCAATATTGCCAAAGGCTATCTACAAATTTAATGCAATACCCATTAATATCCCAACACCATTTTTTAATGAAATAGAGGAAGCAATCCAGAAATTTATATGGAACAATAAAAGACCTAGAACAGCAAAAACAATCCTAAGCAGAAAGAACAGTGCTGGAGGAATTACAATACCCAACTTCAAGCTCTATTATAAAGCTATAGTAATAAAAACAGCCTGGTATTGGCACCGGAACAGACCTGAAGACCAATGGAACAGAATTGAAGACCCAGAAATGAACTATGCCTACTTAATCTTTGATAAAGGAGCTAAAACAATAGCTTGGAAGAAAGATAGCCTCTTTAACAAATGGTGCTGGCAAAGCTGGTTCAACACATGCAACAAACTAAAACTAGATCCTTATATATCACCTTGCACCAAAATCAATTCCAAATGGATTAAAGACCTCGAAATCAAAACAGACACCCTGAAAACAGTAAAGCTAGGAGTAGGAGAAACACTTGGGCTCCTTGGCGCAGGATGGAAGTTCCTTAACAACGACCCAGAAAGGCTACAAATCAAAGAAAGGTTGTACAAATGGGACTGCATCAAACTGCAGAGCTTCTGCATGGCAAAGGACATAGCTCGCAAGATAAACAGAAAGCCCACAGACTGGGAGAAGATCTTTACCGGCCATTCAACAGACAAAGGCCTCATCTCTAAAATACATGCAGAACTAAAAAAATTACCTTCTTCCAAAACAAAACCGCAAAGAATCATTAGCCCCCTCATCAAGTGGTCTAAAGATTTACAAAGAGACTTCTCTGATGAGGAAATGAGAATGGCCAAGAGATATATGAAAAAGTGCTCTACATCACTGGCCATAAAAGAAATGCAAATCAAAACAACATTGAGATTTCATCTTACCCTGGTAAGAATGTCCTATATCAAGAAGACTAACAATACCAATTGTTGGAGGGGATGTGGCCAAAGGGAACCCTACTTCATTGTTGGTGGGAATGTAAACTGGTTCAGCCACTCTGGCAAGCAGTATGGAGATTCCTCAGAAAGCTAAATATAGAACTCCCCTATTACCCAGCAGCCCCACTTTTGGGTATCTATCCAAAAGACCACAAACAAATTCACAGTAATGCCACCAGCACAACAATGTTCATCGCAGCGCAATTTGTCATTTCCAACTTTTAAGCATTAACTTTCCCCCATTATAGTGTTTCCTTGAGGTACCCTTAGTTGAATGCAGCACAGTGACTGGGTACAATGTCCTGAGCCTGTCATCTCGGTGGCACAAAGGAACACAAATAGGAGGATGGTAGTCTGGTCCAGCCCAGGCCTAGAATGAGATAAAAAATAATCAACACAAAAAGGCTGGATGAAAAGCTTCAGCGGTAAAGTACCAGTGGCAAGAGGTGCTGTGTTCAATGGAGAAGGAGAAATACGTTCAAAGATATTGCTATAGGTAGAGCTACTGATAAAAGTTGCAGATTACTTTTCCAAAGGATTATACTAACTTTTACTATCTATGGAAATAGACAAAAGGGAATTTGTTCACAATGATTATAATCATTAAAATTATGATAAAATATCATATGATAAAAGTAAATTATGATGAAGTATCTCATTTTGGTTCCCTTCCTCTTTCTCCTTTCTTCCTCTCCTTCCTTCTCTTCCTTTCTTCCTCTTTCTCACTCTCTTGCCTTCTTTCCTCCCCCACCTTCTTTTCTATCTCCTTCCATTTTTTTGGGGTGGGGGGTTATACTGGAACTCTCTATATAGCATAAGCTAGAATCCTGGGATTATAGAAATGAACCACTACGTGTGGCTTTTTTCTTTTCTTTTCTTTCTTGTTCCTACAGCCCTAGGGTTTGCACTCAGAGCCTCAGTGCTATATTTCAGCTTTTGTGTTCAAGTCTCGCCCTTTACACTTGAGCCACAGCTCCACTTATGGCTTTTTGGTGGTTAATTGAAGTCTCATGGAGTTTCCTGCCCAGGATGGCTTTGAACCTCAACGCTCAGATTTCAACCTCCTGCTTAGCTAGGATTACAGGTGTCAGGCACCAGAATCTGGCTTTTTTCTTTGTAATAGACACTTCTTTAACATTTTCTTGATCTTGTCTTCTACACTTAGCACTTATTTGTATAAATTCTTTATGAAAAAAGGCATGAGCCTTTTTTTCTCTTTTGGTGTCTTGGCATTTACTCCATCAAAGGTATATAAAAAAAGAAATGATTGCTGAGTTGGATGTTTTGAGGCTCACGATGTCAAACTAAGGTATTTGAATCTTCCCACCAAGAGCCCATTTTTAATGGTTTGGCATGCAGTGGGTTTTCACAGTGGATATAAATCAGTTACACGTAAATGCCTAAATGGTAAGCAGTGTATTGGACTTTGATGGTACAAAGCATTTGGGACAATAGCAAATACCAGCTTTGTAATCTAAAGCTGGGCTCAGAAATCCCTTCTTGGTAAACCAGAAACAAACCAAAGCACCCTAAAATCCGCAAAAGAAATAACTAAGTTTAGTCTACATCTATTATATGTGAGGTATACTGCTGATCATGTGGTTAGGGTCTGTAAAATACACTCTAGTTTGTCATCACTCCAGCTTCTTAAGCAATTCAAATTCTGTGTGTGTAAGTGTATGTGTGTATATATTCCTGTATAATTAGATTAACACCATGATGCACTGAAAGGTCCATGGAAAAGCATCTCCTAAACCATCCAGATGTAAAAGTTCTAGAGTCTGCTTTATATCTATCTGCTCTTAAAGTTCCTTTTGGATACATTCGGCTGAATAGCAGAATGGAGGTAGTTGTGGCAATATCTGTTGCAACTGAATTTAGTATCTTTCCTCTTACTCTGGTCTTCACAAAATTGTGAGATGCTGGTAGACCCCACAACAGCAAGAGAAAAAGGAAAGATGGAAACAATATTCTTGTGGTACTTAGTGTCTGTTTTGTTATACTATTTTCAGATAGATGCCTTTTGGGAATTTTTGTTACATATTTTATGAAATAATTTGCATTGTTTTAAATTTATATTCTTCTAGGAGTGCTAATAAAACAATCTATTTCAAAGACAGCAAAAACAAGAGATATGAAATACATATAAAACATGGTGTTCTGGGAGAATCAGATTAGGAACAATTCTTAACTTGGAAGTTGGTTCTGTCAAGACTGCAATGTCATGGTCCCTTGAAGAAGAGCTCTGAACTGGAAAGAATCATAGGTACTTCCCCATTAGCCAGGTGAATGAAAGTAGCTGGGCACCTTATATTGTCAGGGAATGCCACTACTCTCCCTAAACTTACAGAGCCATTCCTCTTCTTTCTGGCAACTTTAACACTATGGAAAATATTATTTATCTGATGCCCATTACATTCCTGTTATTTTGCCAAGAACATTATCTGTGTTATCTGCATTATCACTAGGACTACTGGTCTCTCCAGGCCCAGACCAGTTTTCTTCTGTGATCCTGGCCCCCTTCTCACAACTCCAATGTGAATTAACAACATTATTACTAGTTATTAACTGATGGTTAATAATGCTCTATTGCCATTTTGCTTCTCCTTCAATGTCTTACCACTCATTCCATAACCTATTGGCTGACTGCCCCACTACATATTAAATTTGGTTTCAGCATTTTCAATTTCTCAAGCACTAAGTAGGCCCTGATATTTTGTTGAGTGGAACTGCATAATTCTCCCCAAAGTATCATGGAATTTATAAGCAAGTGGTCTTAGAACTTTTGATACCCTCCTCTCCTTTCACAAAGGAGAAAAATGGTATTAAAGGAGGTCACATAAATTTGGCAAATGAGACCAGAATCCAGTGCTCGCGCTCTCTCTCACTCTCTTGCTCTAGCTCTCTCTCTCTTTCATCTGTATATACTATGCCGTTTCTTTTGTATAAGATTTGGTTAAAACACAATTAAAGGGGCTGGGGATATAGCCTAGTGGGAAGAGTGCCTGCCTCGGTATACCCGAGGCCCTAGGTTCGATTCCCCAGCACCACATATACAGAAAACGGCCAGAAGCGGTGCTGTGGCTCAAGTGGCAGAGTGCTAGCCTTGAGCGGGAAGAAGCCAGGGACAGTGCTCAGGCCCTGAGTCCAAGGCCCAGGACTGGCCCCCCCCCCCAAAAAAAAAAAACACACAATTAAGTATCTTTATTTCCCCATCTCTTGGTCCTGCCCAAATATTACCAGCATTTGGCTTTTGGGCTTTCAGGCTATTTTTGTCTTATTACAGTTCCTAAGAAGAACTTACACAGCTCAACATACCAATAAGATCACTGCATGAATGAATTTCAAATTACCTGGCTGTTGCTTTTGTACCACCTAAGTGTAAAGGTGGGATAATTTTTTTTGTGTACATCTTCACCAACAACTTCTTCTCACATGCACCCTTTATAAGCTAAGGCAGAATGTATATACACATACAAATCACCTCTTTCTTGAGACCCCAGAGACTTTCTGGTCATTCTGACAGGCATATCCTTCCTGTACATCAGCTTAATGAACTGTCTGTGTCATTTCTGGACTGGGATGTCTTAGCAGGAAGTAGAGACCTGGCGTTAGTCACACAGTAATTGCACAAGTCAATGTCTAGTACCCAGTAGCATATAGTCCCCCTCAAAGTTCACTAAATGACCGTGTCTTTGGAAAGTTACAATTCAATATCTCATAATCATGAGTGACTCTACCAAAGTTTTTCTATTTGGAGGAAAATAGGTTGTCACACGGAGTCTTCTTCTTTCCCTCAATACTGCTTTATATGTATTTTATATATCTACTTCTTTCCTCCTCTGTGAACTCCTCATTTTCCTAGCACCTCTACCTCTGGACATCTGTGGGAGCGGAATCCACAAATTCCTTTGAGACTATGTCCCATCACTGGAACACATTCCTGGTAGCTGAGGAAGATCTGGGCTGCAAACAGGAAGTTTCTGTACTTCTATCTACTTTGTGCCTGGGGCCAAAACTGCAGGGTCCACCTGAGGATTCTGTGAAAACCATGGCTGAAGCGAACCCAAGATCCCCCTTAAAGCTATTCTAGATATTCTCACCTATCATCAGAGATTTTTTATTTTTCTTTCCAGAACGGGTGTCCATCCTGCAAGGCAGAACATACTCGAAATTGTGTCCAGATATAACCTCATGCCCTCCTTTGCAACTCTCCGCCTCCACTTTAAAAAATCTTGAGCGGGACATTAAAAAAATTTTTTTTTTAAGTTTTCAAAGCATCCACAGGGCACTCTTCCTTGAATGTGACAGTTGTAGACTGTGAGGCAAAGCTCAGCAGAGGTGGGTTCCCCAGTCTCGTTTACCTCCCCAAGGCCCCAGGGCCCATCTGGCCCCTTCGCCGAGCTCCCACGCAGGGCCCCAGGCAGCTCTTCTCTGCCAGGGTGCGGGGCCTCGTCCCAAAGCCCCGGGCAGCAGGCCACCCCAGCACAGGTATGGGGAGGGGGGGAGCAGGATGCACGTGGCCCCCTGACGGGGAGCAGGCCGGGTAGTCCAATGGGCAGCCTCATCCCCGGAGGCGGGCCCAGGCCGGAAGCCACCCAGAGGCCCCGCGGGACGGCGCTCGCGCCCCCCTCCCCCGCCCTCTCCTGCACAGGCTCCGGTGGCCCAGGGCGCAGGGGCCAGCCCTCCAGGTCCCCGTGGCGCTCTTTGTCCGGGCCGCGCGCGGGCAGACGCGTGCGCTCCCCCCCCCCTTCCCCTCCCGCCGGGTGAAAGGAGGCTCTGAGAGAGAAAAAGAGAGCGAGAGTAGCAGAGAGCGAGAGAGAGAACGAGAGAGCGCGCGAGCGCGGTCGCGCGCAGGAGCAGCGCGCTCCCGTGGGGCGCCGGTGGCGCGCGCGCCCCCTCCGCCAAGCAAGCCGCGAGCACGCGCACCGCCGCCGCGCCCGCCCCTCCCCCGCTCGGAACTTGCTGACTGCGCGGCCGGGAGGAGCCGAGCCGGGCGGCGGCGGTCGCGGCGGCGGCGGTGGCGACGGCGGCGGCGGGAGGCCACAGCGCGCGGGGGTCTCCCGCGTCCCTCCGCCTCGCCGGGAGCTCGCGCCCTCGCCCCAGCCGAGCTCCCACCCCCTGCTTTCCGGAGGCGCGGGGCGGCGCCACCCTCCGGCCGGAGCCGGGCACTGCACAGCCCCCTCCGACTCTCAATGTTCCACGCTCCCCGGCCGGAGCCTCCTCGGCTTCTTTTTTTTCCCTCCCCCCCTTCCCCCCCGGCTGCCTCCATTTCCTTGAGGAAGGGTTTTTTTCGCTCTCCCTCCCCCACAGCGTAGCGGCGCGCGAGCGGGCCGGGCGGGCGGCCGAGGTAAGGCGGCGGGGCCGGGGGCCGCGTGGGGGGGGGGGTGGCGGGGCGGCGGCGGCGGGGGAGGGGGCGGGGGCCGCAGCTTTGTTCGCGCCGGGCGCCCGGCGGCGGCCGCCGGGGTCGGCGAGCCGGGAGCCGCGAGCCACGGAGCCGGGGCCGGCCAGCCGGCTCTCGCATCCCCCGACGCCTGGCGCGGCGAGCGCTGCCCGCGGCCCCCGCGCGGCCCTCCCCACAAAGGGCCGCGGAGCTGCGTGGCCGCCGCCACCGCTGCCGGCCGCCGCTCGCCTCGCCGGCCGCGGAAATTTGTTGCACTTCTTGGGGCTTTTGTTTGTTTTCCCTGGAGCTTTTTTTTTTTTTTTAAATTATTTTCCTTCTCCCCCTCCACCTTCTCCTTTTCGTTATTTTGGACAAAATGTCGGTCCGTGATGTAGAATTTGAGCGGGGAGGCTGGGTGGCACGGGGAGGTGTGCAGAAGGTGCAGTTCGGAGCCCTCGCCGTTTCCCGGGGGTGGCAGCTCGGTCTGGGCTGGGGAATCTTCGCCGCTGGCCGTGGAAGACGGCCGAGGGCGGCTAGTGAGTTGATTTTTTTTTTTTTCAATTCCAAGTGGCGTGTTTCAAGGCTTTAACGTTCCTGGAGCAGGAATCGCCACCTTAAATAAGCATATGGGCGACTAACAGGGTATGTTTCCCCTCGGAAGGGGAATTCGGTAGCTCTGACCAATGTCAGTCTGTAAATATTTAGACGTTATTGGTGACTTTTCTTTTTAACATTTTTTTTTTCAGCGAGATCTGTTATTTACAGTTTGTCATATGTTATTAATGCTCGCTGCCTTAAGTTCCCTGGCAAATCTGTTTCATGCCTTCTGAGAAAGTAGACAATTGATAGATTGTCGGGGGGGGGGAGGGTTGGAAAAAAATGTGAGTGGGTTTTCTAACTCGCGTTGGGTGAATCCCAGCACGCTGGAAACGTTGGGAAGACCTATCACCTCCCCTGTAACCTTGTCCTACCCACGAGATAAGTGTGAACATTTCTGAAGCCTTTTAAATAGGGTTGTAGGTAAATATTAAGGGGGGAAAACACTGTTGGTTTACCTCTTAGATTTAACACCTCCCCTCCCCCTTTGGCTTTAGAAGTTTTTCAAGTGAGGATCACTTCACCAAAATGTCCAGTGATAGGCAAAGGTCTGATGATGAGAGCCCTAGTACCAGCAGTGGCAGTTCAGATGCGGACCAGCGAGACCCAGCCGCTCCAGAGCCTGAAGAACAGGAAGAAAGAAAACCTTCTGCCACCCAGCAGAAGAAAAACACCAAACTCTCTAGCAAAACCACTGCTAAGTTATCCACTAGTGCTAAAAGGTAATGTTTAAAATGAGGGTTAAGCACGTTGCTAGGTTGTCTTCCAAGCCATTCGTTGCTCTCCCTGATTTTACATCAGTAGCGATAGTTCAGAAATACTTCTCCATTAAGGTTATGTGTACTTGAGTGAGTTGTCATTTTTTAGGTGGCATATAGCGACCTCCATAGAGCTATACTTTTAAGAAACTTATGCTGTGCTTTGGTAGCATGATGAAGAGTGTCCTCCGAAAGAGATTAAACTAATATTCTGACAGATGAAGAATTGACAAGGAAGTTTTAGTGAACCCAAATTGGATGGGTACATTGGAGATGTTTCTTTTTGTAAGTCACACTTTCCAGTGAAATAGACACTTCTAGAGATCAGTAATATCTCTACATAAAACTTAATGGTCAGAAATGACTACATTTGCCAGAAAATTTGTAAATGCCAAGGCCTTGGCAGTGTTTGAAAGCATGCTTTAAATTTGCATACATTTTTACAAACAAGGCTTTTACTCCTGCATCACAGGTAGAGCTTTCTGTAGTTAATTTACGACTAACCTGCCTCAGTGTTAGGGCAAATAAAAGTGAAAAGTAGCCATTAATAATTTTAGATGTCACTTGGTGATAGAAAATGTACATTGTCTTTAATGCCTCCCTCTTCTCTCCCAAACTTGTGGATATGCTTGACACATTAATACTCAACAGCAGGAGAAACATTTTGTTGGATATAAGTGAAAGATCATTAGTTTCCTGTTGACTTATTCTGTGTGTTGACAAAAAAAAAAATGTCACTGGGACTCTTTTCAGTGGTAGTGTTGAAGTGTCTAATAGAAGTAGTGATTGTACTTAAAGTGTGTCTATAGCGTTAACTACTGTACACCATTTGTAATTTTTCCTGACAATTGAAAGGAAAATATAGAAACTGCCCATATGTTTCATTGTATAGTGATTCAGAAACACTCTTACTCTAGCCATTATTCTGTCCTTTTAATCAGTTATTAGTACAAAAATCTCTTATTGAGAGCAGCAGCAGTATTCAAAGTAAAGTCCTTAATTTGTTGTAGTTTTGTGCATGAATGAATTAAATGTGTCTTAAGTCTGGCATAGTAAGTTTGAAGAAAACCAGAACATATGCCCCTTGACTCAAGTCTATATATCTTATTCTCTTCCTCCTCAAATTTATTAAATTTGGTGTGTCTAAGAGCAAAGAAACTGTCATAGTTAAATAAGCGTATCAAATAGTCTGGAAGTTTTTTTTATTGGTAAAGATATTTGTAAATTTCAAACTTTCTTTTGACAGATGAAATATTGTCAAAACCATTAATGTGTTCCACAGTAGCATGTTAATTTTTACCTCTGTAAAAGTGTCTTGAAGTCATTGTCAAATATTGTAGTGTTTTCCCTCCTCCCTTTTTGTCTCATTTGCATATAAGCTTGAAAAGAGAATTTCTATGGTAAAAAGTGTTTTAAAATATATTTTATATCCTTTACTGAGTAGTGATAGTGGACTATTTCTCAAATCAGGTGTAAATGACTTACTTTTTTACAGTAGCAACTGAGAAAAAAGCTGTAAAGTTTCTGTTAAGGGATTTGGGTTATGCCTCTGAGAACAAAGAGGAAGCAGCCATGTTAGCATTACTGAAGGCAAAGCCAGCCTTGCATTTAACTGCTTGGTGGTAGAGGGCAGTGTAATTCCCCGGTTATTCTGTACACTATCTCAGATCCTTTTTGTCTGTTCTCATTTCACTAACAGAATTCAGAAGGAGCTAGCCGAAATAACCCTTGATCCTCCTCCTAACTGCAGGTAAAGAAATAAATCTTTTGTTTTGATTTCTTATTGTTAAAAAAATATTAAGAGATTAATGATTGTGCCTGCATGTGTGCACAGCAGGAAAAGCTAGCTATGTTTGCTTTCTTACAGCTTTGCAAGTGCATTAAACAAAAACTGCTTAGGTGAATTAAATAAAACTGAAAGAAATACTCTGAATTTTATATTGTAGACTTGTGAAAATAATGATTTTGTGTTTCTTAATGACAGTATGAAATGGTGCTGATTTTCCTTTGTATTTCTATAGAATATGTATATTCACAAATGTATTGCAGTAACTTCTAAAATTTTAAGTTTTACAGTAACTTGTGTACAATTTAAACTGAACTTCCAAGTTTAGAAATTGCTGAATATGATGTTACAAAATGTAAATGCAGTGTAGTTGTTTCTCTTTGATTTATTCAGAAACTTGCCTTAGGACAAATTTTACGTGCTAACCTAATGGTGTTTTCTAGAGTGTGAATTGTTGAAATTGTTTACATTTTTGGCAAATATTCTAATTAGTTGGAAAAATTCTTAGTAAGTAGTAAATAGATTGAAATTGTAGTAAGGGGAGAATTTTAGTGGAACTCAGTAATTTTAGATGGCTTGCTGGCACTGGCATAAGATGCATTATAATGTCTAGTTGATAATTTTTTCCTCAATTTTTTTCATTTTATCTTGTATTTAACACTGCTTATGTTGCATAGTGACCATGTAGCTTACAAAGTTCATCAAATTTAGAGCAATATTGTAAATGATTTGCATAGAGATAGGTATGTGTAAATGAGAGTGGCTGCTAGAATTAAAAGGCAGTGCTATGTTTGATATGAATATTTTTTGATGTCACACATTTTTCTACAAATTGTATTCACTTGTGTTAATCAAACTCATCTCTGAAGTTCACTTGAAGACATAATAGAGTATAATCTATTTATGACTTATTATGTGTGGTAACCAGATCTTCAGATGAGGTGATCTGATCCTGAGTTACTATGAATTAGCAGCTTTGCTTATGTTGTCACAGCTATTCAGGTCAGCAAACATGATTGTGAACTAACTATAAACAGATCATGGTATGTCAGATCAAAGTATAACTTAGGAGCTGTGTTGTTCAGTAATGTCCAGCCACATCTGGCTGTTGGCCACTTCGGTTGTGGCTGGTCTGAAGTGACATGGGCTGAAAATATGAAATACACATTGGATTTTGAAAATTTAACACAATAAAAAGAATATAGAAAGTTAAGAATCTTGGTTATATATTGAAATAGTAATATTGAAGAATTAAAATTATAATGTTATTAAAATTGTTTTTCCTTTTTGAGTTTTAGTTTAGTGTCTAGAAAACTTAAAACTACATGTCATGTGTGGCTGCATTCTTTTTGTTTAAGAGTGCTGCTTTAGAGAACAAGTAAATCACAATATTTTCATTTAGTCTTCCAAATGATATGTCAAAACTGTAGTCATTTAAGGAGGTCAAGTTAAATTTGCTTTTTGGAAGAATCACTTACCTTGCAAGGTGTATTCTATTTTCCATTATGAAGCATGTAAAGATATATCAGTTCAAAACTCAAATGTTTTAAAATTGTGTGATATCAAACATTTTTTAAAGGTTTCTGTTGATTTTCTCAAATGGTACAAGTAGCTGAATTGACAGAGCAAGGCATGTGTTGAATCCCTCTGAGCAGTTGTCTCGTGGTGCAGTTTGTGAAGAAATCTGCTATGTTTAATTTAGGAGCTTTTCCACAGTCACCAAGGATTATTTTAGAGGAAGTAGAATCTTACTTTGAGATAGAAAGTTTCACTCATCCCGTATTTTTTACTTCATATTCCAGGTTACATTTATGTCTGTGAAATAGTATTTTTAGAATAGTGAACTTGTGAAACTGTGGGCTTCTGCACAATAACTTGGAACAGTCATCTCTTCTTTCTCACACCTTGGAGGATTGTCAGCTGTTGCTAATGACACCTTTCACGTTTGTAGTTCTTTAGTAACGGAGTTTCTTTGTAGCTGTCTAAGTGATAAAAAACAAAATATAAATCTTAGTAGGGAATTAGAATTTCATATTATTTGCAGGGGAGGGGTGTAGGCTTTTTTTTTTAAGGAATATGCTTCACGTGTGAAGTTCTGAGTAATTCCACATATCTTCACATTCTTTCGGGTAGAAGGTCTGGTCCTTGTCTTGAAGAGGAATTTGGTATATTGAATGTGTAGTGGAAGCATTTTATCATTTTGACAGGTATACTTTGTATTTTTGCCTTTGTGCCAGATCTGTGATAGATTGTGGTCTGTGTTCTTTTAATCTGTAGGTACTTGAATAAAAATTCTTAGTTTTATGGTGATTACATAGTTTAAACTTATTTAGGCTGTCATTAAAATACTATGTCACATTTTTTCTCAGTGAACAAGTGTAAAGTATATCTGTATATATATAAAGGAAATGTTGAATGCAATGGAGGGAAACTAAGTAGGACTAATATTACCAGAGTAGAAAATTTTCTCTCAAATATCTTCCTCTGTTTTAATTAATAATCTTTAGCTATATAATTATCTCATCACTAACTTAGGGTCATCTTAGGATGGATTTGTTAAGTATATGGCCTTAAATATTTTGATAGGATTATTTCTTTTCCTAATAGTAAAAAAAAGTTGATGAAGATATTCTGCTCATTTATTTAATCCTATTTCATGTTTTAAGGATTGGAGAGCCATTAGAGGTCATTCATCCTAAGCATAGTCATTTATTTATATATGTATGTATGTGTTTATTGGGAAGTCTTAGTAGCTCAGGCTAGAACTGGGAATCCTTCTGCCTTAGCCTCCCAAGTGTTAGAATTACAGACATGTACCACAGTTCCTAAGTATATGTTTTACTGGTTTGAATTTGTAGTCTTTCCATGGTGTATTTTGGGTTAGGTTATAAATAATTGGTATGCCAATGAGTGAAGGAAAGTGTGTTGTAGGCATTTCTCTGACAAAGTTATTGACTACAATTGTTGAGTAATGTGTTTTAAGACATACCTTGTTAACATCAGTTTCCTCAAATATATCCTTGTCTTTTTTACTGGTGCATAAATTACAAAAATTTAACAAGATATGGATTTCTAACTTGACCTAAATTTTCTGCATATATGAAAAACCACATGTATATTCCTAAAGTACTCTTTAATGTGTTTTGATTGAATCTATGGTATGGGTGGATATCGAGAGATATTTAAAAATAGCTTTTGGATGTGGGAGGCATTACCATTTTAACTCTGTAGAATTAATAATACATTGGCAAATAAAACCTGAAATCTTGTATTTGCAAATTTTGTTAACTTACTCCTTAAAAAATAAGAAGTATAAGTTGCAAATAAGAAGTTGACAGCCCATAATCTTAACTGAAATTGAACTCTGCCTTCTGAAGGTATCCATTTTCAAGGGTAGACTAGACCTTGCTATGCTCCTACTGATGATGTGATCTGAAGAAGAGCTAGACCTGAATCACAGATGAGAGAGAACTGAACCATAACCTGAACTTTATAAGACTCCCAGTCATATTACTTGTATATTAAGACTTGAAATTGCTGATGCTGGAGCAGGACTATTTTAGATACATGTTCTGTTACTTAGTGACATTTCACTACATAATTTTGGGGATATTTTTGTTCTTTAGTTTTCCTTAGCTGTTAAATAAGGATTAAAATGATAGCCACTTCCCTACATGATTGTTGTGAAGATGAAATCAATATAAATAACATTTTTCTAACTGTATAAATTGTTAGCAAATTAGCCATAGCAAGATACAAGGAAGGGAGGCAGTTTAGCAGCATACTGCCCCTTTCTGGTTAGTAATTGGTTGGTAGTGACTGTAACTTCTAAATCAGTTCTTCACATAATTAGTGAATTTTTATCAAGCAATTTGTTTTTAATCTTACCGAAACTAGCTACTTGGAACTTAAATGAAAAAAGAAAAGTAGCTGAAAATATTGGACATAGAAAACAGACACAAATAATCCCTTAAAATACCCATAAGGTTAGCTGGTGGTGTACTCCTGTTATTTTAGCTCTTGAGAGGCAAAAGCAGGAAGATTATGAGTTCAAGGCTAATAAAATAAAACAAAATAAAAAACCTTATATGTGATATTAGTGATTATTATTAAAAAGGTATGCAATGACTCTCCAGTAAATGCAATATAACATTTTTAGATAGAGATGATGGCTGTTTTCCTCTTTTAAATACCTATTATTAAAATTTATGATTTTACTGAGATTAGGATATATCAATTTGTAAATTTTAGCTCAGGATATAACTTACCTGTTATCAAAGTATTATGGAATTCCAAGTAAAACAATGACTTTGCATTATAGCAAATTTATTAAATATCCATCTATTCTGCATAATTGTAATATCTAATATATCCTATTATGCATATGAGAGAAGATTGATAACACTAATCCTATTGTTTTCCTCATATGCAGCAGAAGAGCCCAAGACTGTTGTATGTCTCAAAACATTTCCCAAAGAAGTGACTGGTCTAAAACAATATTCTCTTCAAAGCAAAATGTTCACACTTTTATTAGGCATGTGTCATATTCAGTGTAGCTAATGAAAGTAGAAAATGAGTGACAATATGTGCTTTTAAAAATGTTATATGGCTGTCTTGGAGCTACATACTGAAAATTATGTTCTTTACTATAGCAAACCATTTGGTGTCTTATTTTCTCCTTGATTGTGCTGTTGTAATAGCACATGAATTATGTTTTCAACAGGAAAATCAGTAAGCTTTGCTTAGAGTACAAAGGCAATCAGATTGGGAAGAGAAAAATGGCCAGGTATGATGTTTTATGCCTGTGCATCCAGCTACTCTGCAAACGGAGGCAGGAGGATCATCAGTTTGAGGCCAGTGTGGGCAAAATTACTCAGACCATGTTTCAAAAAGAAGACAAGACAAAAGAGCAAGTGGTAGTGGTAGAGTGCTTACCTATTAAGAGTGAGGCCCTTGGTTCTATTCCCTGTATCACAAGAAATTAAAAATAAATATATAACACAAATGAGAATTTTATCTTCTGTTTCTTTTCTTTTCTTACAAATATGAGAGTTAAACAACAGTTTCAGATCTAGAGAACCAGAAAGTGACTTTTTCCATCTTTTGATATTTATGTTTGGATATTAGAATTTAGACAATGGAATGTTTTTATACTTTTAATCTTTCTTTTGCATCTGGATCAGTAGTTCTTAAGTAGGGAGATCCCCTTCCCCTCCAGACAATTCGCAATGCTTACAGACACTTTTCAGAACTGGGGGAGAAGTAGGGAATTACGTTTGGTGGATATAAGTTAGAAAGTCTTCTGTATGCCTTACAATATGTAGGTCAGCCTCCCATAACAAAGATTGTCTGACCTAAGAATTTACTAGCACTGAGGGTCAGAAACTACCATAGATATTTATTTCTTTACTTTGTCCCTTGAAAGTTTGGATAGTTTCCTTTGGTTGCTTTCCTGTTTTATTAGTAATGCCTTATGAATAATAATTTACACCTTTCTCTGAACTGATGTCTGTCCCCCCACCAGTCAGGTGCTATAGTTTATGTGTATTTTAAATTATCTGATGTATGTGTTAATTTTTATGTAAAACCACAAGAAAGTTTACCATGAGTACCTGCTATATACGATTATTTGAGGCAGAAATGCTTAGTTTGGTATTTTTATTTCCTTCACATCTTCTATTGGTAATACCTCTAGCATGTGCTCTATTTAGGTTGATTGTATCTATAGTGTTCTGTGAATACTGAAATAACATCAAATGTATACATCATTGAATTACACAGTGATTAAAAAGCCGGGCTCTTCATTTTGTTTTTATTCCCATTATAAAGTCAGGTGTGGTATTGTATTCAAGCATATAAAACCAGCTACTTGGAATTTGAGGGCAGAAGATTCTGAGTGAGATCAATCCACGCAAAGGTGGCTAGTAGATCCCATCTCAAAAGCAAAATCAAAACTAAAGAGATTGAGGCATAGTTCAAATAGTAGAGAGGCCCTAGATTCATCCTTCAAACAGAACAAAAAAAGAAAATACAGAGATTACTTCTTTCTTTTCCCACAATTCTACAGTCCTTTATTTCAAACTTTTGAGGACAGATGTGTTTCAAAATGGAGAAATTTTCAGATTTTAGAAAGGCGTTATATACATTGTGATTATTGTATTTTATGTAGTATCTGTTGCTCCAAATCTTATTTCTAAATCAAGAATTTATAGCTGGTTTTGGTAGCTCATAGCTGTAACCCCAGCTACTCACTAGGCAAGATCAAAGTTAAAGGCCAGTCTGGGGCAAAAAATTAGTGAGACCAAATCTCAGTTAATCTGAGTCTGGTAGTATGTGCTTGGGACCCTCACTTTGAGGTTGGCCCCTGGCAAAGGCCCTAAGCACCCTACTTGAAAGCACCCTACTTTTAAAAATACTGAGGCACATGTCTTAAGTGGAAGTGCTTTTGCATAGCCAGCTTGAGCCCCTGCGTTCAAGCCTTACTACTGAGTATACATCCTAAATGAGACAGTACAGATAGTTTCAGGTCACAGTTCGGGTATTGCTAACACCACATTAGGTATTTTTTGCTGATCTTAATAAAAAATAACCTTGATTCTTTGAGCTTTTGGGATTCTTACACTGTGGATAAACAATCCTGACTCTACTATTTCTCCTCTTGGAGTGATATGGCAACCTGCTATTCATGGTAAAAAGGCATTTATAGTCAGGCTCTGCTTTCCTTTTCATCTGTTTCCTAATTACTGATTTCAGTTTGTCATTTGTTATTTTTGGATCATTACATTTTTGTTTGTTTGTTTTATTACTAGTATGCTTAGCTAGAAAAAAGTTAAATTGTTGGTTTTAGAGTTCTTACCTCTTAGGTGAAACTATAATGTCAGCTTATTTTCAAGGTGTGTGGATTGGATTACTTTTCAGTTCTGCCTCTGAAATGTTGTTTCTTAACCCTCTTATTCTAGATGCACAAATTATAAAGAACCTTTAATACTTTGATACAAGATGTATCATTTCTATGTATTTTGCCTTTGTAGCATTTAAGGACAATTAAGCTATAAAAGGAGACATTTCTCTTGTTCTGAACAAAGTCTCCTTATGGAAGCCCAAACTGGCCTTAAAAATAGACATGAAATTTTGCTAAACTATATAAAGATTTTCTGCCTAGAAGAACTAATGGCTCAAATAATTAATGGCTTAAAGGTTTATTTATTTTTTTCTTCATACGACAGACATCCATTGTGAGTATAGGGACTCTTGAGTAGCTGTTCACGTCATAACTGAGCTCCATGCTGCTACTTTCTATTTTGTAGCTCAGATATTTCAAGCTAATATCCAGTCAGAGTTGAAGGGTCATGTGCTTTTAAGTGCTTTGGTCAGGAAATAAGGCATGAATTAGTCAAATAGCCTTGACAAACTACAAAGTGACTGTAAAATGAAGGAGAGGGAGTATATGGGTATGTTGAATGAGAAAACAAATTCTCTGCCACAAGTAATATACTCTTTTCAATAGTAAAGAAAAAAAATTGTGTACCAGCCTAGCACTTATACTAGGTTCCAAATGCAGTAGCCTGGCAATACAGTGTTTTGATTAATTTTCAGAACAGTCCTATAAAGTAAATTTATTTTTGTTTAGATTTTTGAGATTTAAACTTGCCAAACTATCGGTAGTGTATATATGTGACAGGTTTTACTTTAGATGTGAAAGGAATAATTTTTGTTTGAAAAACTGTTGAAAACCTGGTAAAAGCATTTGAGTTAATTATAGGTCTTTGGGTATATGTTTACTATGTTCCATTAGTTTGCTTATCTCTGGAGAGCTCCACAGTATTGTTCCTGTAGGATTTTAGAATCTGTCCAGTAATAGTTTGTGGTGAGTTGGGAAGAGAAGAGAGTTCTTTTCTTTCTTTTTTTCTTTTCTTCTCTTTCCTTTTCCCTCCCTCCCTTCTTTCCTCCCTCTCTCCCTTTGTCCCTCTCTCTCTCCCTTCCTCCCTCCCTCTCTCCCTCTCCCTCCTCTCTCCCCTCCCCTCCTTTCCTCCTTTCCATCCCCTTTCCCTTTCCTTTGCTTTTTGTTATTTAGAAGCTTTTTTCTTTTTCTAGGCAGCATTCCTCAAGTTCTTGTGCTTCTCTTTTGTTATAAGGACAGAGGGATTGGTTACATTCACAATAGAAAAGTTTGCTTGATGCCTTGTAGTTCTTTATGAGTAGCTATATTGTTCATAACTTGTATTTCAAATGATTTGCATTTTATAGGAAAATCTACATTTTTTTAAGTTGCTATAGGGCAGCCCATATTTATGAATTGTTTTGAAGTTGAAAAAATCCTATTTGCAGATAAGAACTTTCTTTTATGGGGGGACGCTTCTAATCACATAGGATCTTAAATGGAGTTTTGAAGTTCATATCTCAGCAGCATGCACATGCTTTTCTTTCAATACAATTATATGTATATGTGATCTCAGTTTTTTTTTCTTTACATAGTTTAAGGGTTTTCTTTCTTGTGTTTTTTTTTTTTTTTTTTTTTTTTTTGTGCTAGTCCTGGGGCTTGGACTCAGGGCCTGAGCACTGTCCTTAGCCTCTTTGATCAAGGCTGGCACTCTACCACTTGAGCACAGCACTGTTTCTGACCTTTCCTATATATGTGTGGTGCTAAGGAATCGAACCCAGGGCTTCATGTATATGAGGCAAGCAATCTTGCCATTAGGCCATATTCCCAGCCCTAAGGGTTTTCTTAAAGCTTTTAAAAATAAACTTGATTTTATGAAGCAGTGATTGCTAGATTCTCTTATGGGGATTTGTATTTTTATAATAAGCTTCATTGTAAAGGAGCTATCTTGGTCTTAGCAAAATAGATCTGGTGTTCTTAGAGCAATCTGCCAGGTTTATAGAATTTGTTTTAGATTAATAATTAACTAATGAGTTTTATGACTAAAATATGTGCCTTGCATCTAGTCTAAATGCAGCAGTAAAGTTGCATTCTACATCTTTGAGATTTTTGTCTATGTTTACATTTCAGTGGCTTTATTGAGGGTGCATAGGTAAGTAGCATATACTAATGCTCATTTATGGAACCTATGATATTTAGTAGTGTGGCTAATTAGACTGGCTTTCTAGCATTGGAACCAGGCCTTCAGTCTTGTTTTTTACTAGTTATTTTGGAGAATGGAGTCTACTGAACTTTTCTGCCTATGCTGGCCTCAAATTTTGATCCTTTAGATTTTAGCCTTATATGTAGCAAGAATTGCACTCTGGAGCCCATGGAATCCCATAATAATTGTTTCAATTTTATGGTTATTTGCACCAAACAAAACTTGATAGGAATTATGATATTACAGTGCTTATCAGCTGAAATTTAGCTAGCCTGTTTTGGGAGGATTGTGTCCAATTATGTCATTTCAAAAATTCTTGACTACTGTGTCCCAGAGCAAATATAGTTTGTCATTTAACTTCTAGCTTCCTGGGGAAAAATAAAGAAATTGCTTTGAGGAGTATAGCTTCACATCTTTTGGTGTAAGTGAAAGGCCTAGGGAAACATGAATTTTGTTACTTTTTATTTCTTTGCTTATAAATTATCATGATAATCCTTTATATCCATGTCTCATTTTTTTATACACAACATTAATTTCCTTTCTGAAGGTTGTTATTTGCAGTTTTGTCATTTAAAATTTTACAAGTCCCTTAAAATGCATCATTTTTTCACATTAAATGTTAGTAAGTCAAGAATCCATTTATTTAGAGTTCCCAAGAGAATGGATTTCACAAGCTTATGGCTACATGTTTTTATGGCTTCCTATTGTTTTCTGTACTCTTCTCAGTTTAAGCAGTAGTGACAACAATATGTAGGGCATCATAAGGCACCAGCATTACCATTTTATTCTTTTTTTTTTTGGCCAGTCCGGGGCCTTGGACTCAGGGCCTGAGCACTGTCCCTGGCTTCTTCCCGCTCAAGGCTAGCACTCCGCCACTTGAGCCACAGCGCCGCTTCTGGCCGTTTTTCCGTATATGTGGTGCTGGGGAATCGAACCTAGGGCCTCGTGTATCCGAGGCAGGCACTCTTGCCACTAGGCTATCTCCCCAGCCCACCATTTTATTCTTGCTTACACTAGTTCCTAACAGTATTGTGTTACTTCCTGCGTTTGTGATATTATGTGTGTGTATAATATCACACATACTTACACTAAATTCACTTGGTACCACAGTGAGGTGAAATCTGTCATTTAACATTTTGAGAGCCCCCCCACCCCTTCTCCTGCCTCCAGTCGTTTATTTGAGGCAGGATCCAAGTAAAGTAGGTTCATTGTGTTGATTGATGTAGCTCTCATCTCTTATAAATTGTAAGCCTCTCAATTTTTTTTTCTATTATTGCATGTATTTATTGAAGAAACCAGGCTAAGTTTCCTAGAGTCTATTTTTTGCTTATTGGATTCCTATGATGTAGTTTAGTATCTCTGCCCGCAGTATTTCTTGTAAATTTGAGAGTTAGATCAACAGGCTTAATCAAATTCATGGTAAATTTTCTTTTTCCCTCTTTTTTTTCTTTTTTAATGGTACTGGGGATTTGAATTTAGGGCCTTGGGATTGCTAGTCTAGCATAATACACTGAGCCAAACCCGCTGCTTGCTTTCATCAGATCATGCACCTGAGTGTCACATGCCTTTTAGGCTTCCTATACTTGCTGATAACACAGATGCACAAAGTGACATCCCGTTTCCCTTCGTGAAGATGAGTCTTGGAGACTTCTTTGCTTTGGAACCAAGATTCTCCATATCTCAGTGTCCTGTGTAGCTTCAGATGACACACACACACATCACTGTAGCCAGTTATGGATTGAGAAAGGGGCCTCAGAACTTCTCTGTCCAGGCTGGCCTTGTTCCACCTCCTAAGTAGCTAGAATTGTACTATAAGAGTGAGCCACTGGCACCTGGCTTCTTTTTTATTTATTTTTTTGACAGGACCGCTTCATAGATAGTATGCTTTTCTATTAGGATACATCTAAGGATGCTTCTATGATGTTGTAAATTTCAAAGGAGAATATATCTTCATTTCAATACTTCATTATATTAGCATTACTATCCATATAAAACCTAGAACCAGGGCTTGAAGTCAGAGCCTCACATTCTGCTACCACTGTACTACTTGAGCTACCTCTAATTCTGGCTTTTGTTGGTTAAATGGAAATATGAGTCTTCTGGATTTGTTTGCCTAAGCTTAGTTTGAACAACAGTTATTCATATTTTAGTCTTCTGGCTAACTAGGATTACAAGCATGAGCTACTGGTGTCCAATTAAGTCATAACATTGGGATTCTATAATATCTTCATTGGAAGTAGGATCTTTTTAAGTTTTGAATTAAACCCCCCATAGGAGTGGGTATTTCTAAGTATAAATTACTGATCTAGATTCTACATTGTAGTGATAGAAAGCCATAATGCTCAAGTAAACTAATTTTGTGTGACATTTTGATTTATGTATAATACTTTGTAATAGATTTATTAATGCAAAATCTATCAGGAGCAAACATCTCTTTTTGTTTACCATGTAATTGTCTATTGTGCAAAATATACCTTTTTCATTCCAGCATTTAAATAGTGAACAGGAAACCTGTGTTTCTAATAGGATGTTTATCTATTATCTCTGTTGTGTTTTCTTCTTCTAGTCTCTCTCCATTATTAATCTTTTTCTTACTCTGAGATCTTTTGAAAAATCTATTAAATTGTGTTATAGTTTCCTCTTACTATCCACTGTTGCAGCTTCTGTTAATCTTTAGTTTATTGGCATGTGCATGTACATGTGTATAAGTGTATATAAATATATTAATACGCATAATATTAATCTTTAATGGTGTATATGCATGCATATGTGAATATAGCTAGGTCTCTATAATCATGCTTTTTCATTTTCATTTATTTTAGGAAAATTGTTAGTAAGCATAGATGTTAATATTTCATTCATATCACTTTTAATTTATGTGTCCACTTAAGCAATTTTAGTTTTAGCTTTTCTGATAATTCTGAAGTTCTTTTTCCTCATTGCTTTTTAGTATTTAATATTGCCAAAATGCATAATACACTTTTCATCATTGTATCTTTTATTTATCTCTTCTCATCTGTCAGCATTTACATCATGATGTATTACAGCTGCCTTTGAGTATGTAATTTCCTATGATCTCAGTAGTTATTCATTAAATTTTTCTGCATTTGTCCCTTCTCTTCCAAATCAGTGCTCTAACAGAAGTGTCTACCTTCTGGGAATAACTTGGGTTTTACATCTTTGCTTATCTTCTTGTATTATCTAAAATAGTTTATATTCCCCAAACTGTAGTGATAATGTAAGGACTCTTTCAGTCCTGTATTTTGTTGTGAAGCTTTTCCTTTACATACATCTGATGAGAGACTTAATTCTCTGGTATTTGCTGCTTCTTGTCATGCTCCCCTTTTTTCCACCCAGACCAGGCCTGTGTTTATTTATTTTTTTTATTGCTATGAAAACATGCATGAGAAAACAGCTTAAAGAAGGAAAGATTTATTTTAGCTCACAGCATCTTAAGTTTCAGTCCATGGTTGGCTGATTGCATTGCTTTGGGCCTGAAGTGAGAAGAAATATCAGAAAGAACATCATTGTGGTGGGCAGTTACTCACTTTATGACAGTTAGGAAGTAGAACAACAGGAAAATCCAGGGACAAGGGATATCATTGCAGAGCATGTCCCTATTGGCCTGTCCTTCCTTTTAGGCCCAACTTTGTTGTTTGCACTATTTTCCAATCCACCATCTATTATGAATCCATCAATAATTAGATCAGAGCCCCTAGGCTGCAATCTTTTCCCAGTAGCCCATCAGGTAGCAACTTTTAAATAAAGGTTAAATAAACCTGAGTCTTGAGCAGACATATCCACTTCACAGTATTATATACTAGGAATAGGTGCATATCTTACATTTCTCTATATTTTCAGCTTTTCATGTTTTAAATTTGTACCAATAATTTAAAACTTAGCTGAAACTAGTACCAAGCAACTTTGTTTTGGCCATAAACTTTAGTATATATCTGTTTTTTTTGGTGTAAATATCCAATGTGTATGATAAATTGCAGAATCCTGTTACCCTGATGCTATCAATGAGTAGTATTCTAGTTGGGCTTGTTGAATCAAGACTGTTGTAGTAAACAATTACCTACCCCCAAGCAGAAATTATGCTTTAGTAGGATGAGATTATGATTTAGCTCTTCCCTAAAAATGTGCATTTTAGAATAATTTCTAAAGATTTAGGTACAAGTGACCCTCTGATCATGCTTTAAAAAATAATTCTCTGAAGTTTGCAGTCTTAGTTGAAATAAAGACAGGAATCAAATCAACATTGAGATTCCATCTCGCTCCAGTAAGAATGTCCTATATCAAGAAAACGAACAATAACAATTGTTGGAGGGGATGTGGCCAAAAGGGAACCCTACTTCATTGTTGGTGGGAATGTAAACTGGTTCAACCACTCTGGCAAGCTGTGTGGAGATTACTCGGCAGGCTAAACATAGAGCTCCCCTATGACCCAGCAGCCCCACTTTTGGGTATCTATCCAAAAGAACACAAACAAAATCACAGTAAAGCCACAAGCACAACAACGTTCATCGCAGCGCAATTTGTCATGGTTAGAATCTGGAACCAACCCAGATGAATGGATCAGTAAAATGTGGTACATATACACAATGGAATTTTATGCCTCTGTTAGAAAGAATGACATTGCCCCATTCGTAAGGAAATGGAAGGACTTGGAAAAAATTATACTAAGTGAAGTGAGCCAGACCCAAAGAAACATGGACTCTATGGTCTCCCTCACAGGGAATAATTAGCACAGGTTTAGGCAAGTCACATCAGAGGATCACAAGAGCCCAATAACTATACCCTTATGAACACATAAGATGATGCTAAGTGAAATGAACTCCATGTTATGGAAACAATTGTTATATCACTGTTGTAACTACTTTCAACGTGCTATGTATAACTGTAGCTTCTATTATTGATGATCTTCTTTTATCACCTTCCTGTGGTTGTACCTACACTATCTCTGTATCTTATCTGAGTATATTGGAAACCATGTATACTGGTATTAGAACTAGTATATTGAAAGGGAATAACAAAATCGAGAGACACAGGGTAAAAAAAGATAAACAACTACAAAAGCAATACTTGCAAAACTGTTTGGTGTAAATGAACTGAACAACTCATGGTGGGGAAATGGAAAGGGGGAGGGGGAGGGGGAATGAGGGAGGAGGTAACAAACAGTACAAGAAATGTATCCAATGCCTAACATATGACACTGTACCCTCTCTGTACATCAGTTTGATAATAAAAACTTTTTACAAAAAGACAATGAGGAAAGAACAGAGAATAATAAAAACTTTATTTTCAATGAAAAGAACAGTTCAGATCATGTTTCTTACTTGATTTTAATGGCTGGCTATTTCTTAACCTAAGCACCCCGTAAAATCTTCCTGTGTCATAATGCAGAAAGAAATCTGTTCGCCATAGTAAAACAGTGGGCACAACATAGAGGGGAGGGGCCGAGCTTTATGCTTCCTAGAATATCAAAATTATATGTGTTTTCACCTATTTTTGACCAGTTAATGATAACATGAAATTTTAGTCTGATGAACTGAAAAGTTAGAACTTAGTAAATGTAGTATTAGAGAAATGAATCCAAAGAACTAGAGTTATACATGCATATCTTTACTATATGGTTTTATTATGTGTCCAAAACAAGTAAACGATCTTTTACAAGAATCCTTTTAGAATTGGTAGAGAAGAGAGAAGTACATTTGAAAACATGAAATAGATTATTTCTGAAACAACTCTTTTCAATGAGTGCTTTAAAACTTTTTTTCTGTAGATCTACAAATGTTTTAAATTTCATAGTTAATATTCTTATTACCGTCTATCGTAGAGCTTATGAAAAGATGGAGTATTATGTTAAACTAATTTTGAGAAAATATTTATATTCCTAAGTATCATGCCAGTACTAGTAAATGACAACTGTCTAATTTTACTGATGAGGAAGAGTATTAAAGTTCTAAGAGCAAGTAGAATTCATCTATTGAATAATTTATCTCCCCAAAGTAAGTTTGTAACAAGGTTGCCAAGAATTCTAATCCCTAGTACTTGCACAAAACTCAGCAATATGCTAAAAGAGAGAAATTGTTTATCAACCCAACAAATACCACAGTACCAAAAGCACTTGATATATCTGTTCATCAGTCTGATCGTTTGTGTTAGTTTCACCTTTTAGCTATTCATGCCTTGTTATTTTGAATAATCCTGAGCAAATGTTTGAATACCTGCTTTTCTTCTTTGGGGTATTTTTCTAAGACTAGAATGATTGTTCTATGATAGTGTCTTTAACTTTTTGAAAAAGCACAGAACTAGTGCTATATCCACTACTAAATATTTGGTAACTTTAAAAATGTTTTTCTGCCTCTCTGTGATTTAGTGATGGGAATTTAATAAGAATCTGTTACTTTTCTAGCGGCAGCCCTGCATTCAGAGGCTTTTGAATATCATAAGTGTCAGACAATACAGTGTCATAAAAGCTGGGTTGTCATTAGCTAGAAACACATGTGACATTTTAGCCCTAGCTATCATTTGCTGGCAAATGAAGTTCTAATGATTTAAGATGGTCCTGGAATGGATTTTTATTTTAATGAAAACATATGCATTTAAATGATAAAAGCACTAAAAAAATTCTTATAACCAACTTCTGATTTATTTTCAAGTATAATCAAGATTTATTGTTTGTTTTGTATTCTTTACTGTTGTTAGGCACTCTTAGAGAAATACAGAATGTTAAAACTGTCCATTTGCAAAACTTTTTATAAGAATGCTTTACAGTATGTAATTTTCATTTTTCTAGTAGCCACATTAAAAAGAAGTAAGCTGGGTGCTTTTTGGTTAAGGCCTATTATACTAGCTACTTGGGAGGCAGAAAAGTTTGGAAAATACCTTATGAATAAAAACACAGAGCCTGTTATCCTGGCTTGGACAGAAAGTCTTAACAGATAGATTGAGCCAACATAGAGACTCTATTTCAAAACCTACAAAAACAAAAAACAAGATTGGAAATGTGGCTAAACAAGAGTGCCTGCTTAGAAAGTATAAAACCCTTAGTTCAAACCACAGTACTGCTTCCCCTCTCCTGAAATTAATTTCTGCATTTTAAATCAAATATCCAGAATTATTCATTTCAGAATAATAATAAAATTTAGTAAGCATTTTTTTTACAGCACTTTGTATAGTATCTATGATGTCTTGTGTATAATTTACACTTAACCTATTTGAGGGCTTAAAATAGTCACAGGTAGCTAGCTAGTAGCCACTTTTTTTGCATTTTTGCCGTGTTTTTCCACCTATCATGATTTGTCTTTTGTTCCTTTGTACCTCTTTATTGGGCATAGAGTTGAAGAACTGGATGGCTCCCTGATTTGTAAAAGGAAAATTAATGACCCTTGACTAGAGGTAATTAGATGTGAAATGTTCAAAAGAAAGCTCAGTACCCAACACAGAAATGGAGGCTTCTTCCACAGGATTTTGTTTTGAAACATGTATCTCTTTGTCCATGAGTCTTTGTTCTTTGTTGTCTTTTGTTGTATGTATATACGTTTAGTTTGTTTTGAAAATGTTCTCTTCTTTTGGGACTGGAAAATATATCTTAAGCATCATTTTTGTGACAGGAAGTATATTTGGCTTAAGTAGGATTTCTAGATTGGAAATTAATAGTAAGTAGCTTATATTGTATTTAAATACTTTTATTGGTATTCTAAGGTAAATGCCACTTTTATGAATTCAATTTTTATGTAATACATTTTAAATAAATATGAGCTAATAATGTATTTGTAGCTGCTTTATTATAATCTAACCATTAATGGTATTCTTGTTTCAGACAACTGGTAATGAGTAGATGTTGTATTCTCTCTATGAACACTTCTAGAAGTACATTGTAAATAATTTTAAATCACATTATTTGTGTCTTTCTAAAAACTTATTTGCAGGAGAGATGTTACTGCCTTAGCGTGTAATCTAATTATAATTGGACTCATCTGACATAAATAATAAATAAGACATGGTTAGTTTTGGGGATTGTGGTTTTATCCATTACTCCAATAGCATAAATCAGTTTACTATCTTTGAACACTAGTGGTACTCTTTTAAAGTTCTTAAAACAAAATTTGTTTGTATACATTATATACATAATTAAACCAGATTGTCCTTTTCAAGACTTTGCTTCTTTCACATTTTTATTACCATTAAATTTTTTTTTCTCTTTCTTTCTGTCTCTCTCTCTCTGTATCTCTCTCTCCCGGGTCTTGAACTCGGGAACTGAGCTTTTGCTTAAGGTAGTGCTCTGCCTTTTGAGCCACAGCTCTACTTCCGACTTCTTCTGAGTAGTTTATTAGAAATGAGAGTCTCACAGACTGTTTTGCTGGGGCTGGCTTCGAACCTCAATCCTCAGATTTCTGCCTCCACCGGCACCCAGCTTAAATTTTTCTTATATGATGAATTTTGACGAGTCTCATTGAATTACAGTTAAATGGAGTCATTTTAAGGTGGTTATGATTGTATTACTTATTGAGTTTTCTACGTTCTAGTAATTCACATGTATTATCTGATTTTCAAGTTTTCTTATAAAGAAATGTGAAGAGTAAAGCCTTGGGAAGTTATGAGGCTAATGTAAAGACATACTAGGATGCAATGAAACAAGATCTATAGTAAGGTGATTATAGTCTTCTATTATGAAGAAAGGATATAGTACTGTAAGTGATAACTAAGGCCTTTGTTGCTGCTTGGCCTTTTGCCACAGGTAGTTTTGAAGGCTAGTGTTCTTATATTAAATCTTAAGGGCAGACTATGTCTTACAAAAAACTGTTTTGAATTGCTTTAAAAATATAACAAGACTGTTTGCATATAGTAGCATACCATATTTCAGGCAAACAGAACTTAAACTACTTAAACAGAACTACTTCACATAACTGAAAAGTGTAGGGGATTTGGCCTTATGCATGTGAATCAATATTGTCTTCTCATCTGCTAGGTGTCCTTTGTTTTAGTTAACTATTTTTAGACAGACTTTTCTCTTTGTTTAGCACCTGCCAGCTGTATCATGAATGAGATATGGTGTGAAAGTAGTATTAGTCTTGGCCTCAGGTTTTTCCTTGGAAGTTCTGATTTCATTAAACTGACATGAAGTTCATCACTGATCTATTCACAGTGGTGTGAGGGTTGTGAGAATAGAACCTTTTGTATGTGTGGTTCATGCTTAATTGCACTGTCCTTAACATAGGGGTGGTGTACAGGGTGCGGGGAGGAGGAGAGGTTGCAGGTCCACCTATGAGTCCACCACTTAGAGATAATCTCAAGCAAAAAGATGGGTTTATTTGGGGAAGTAAAAAGCAAACTGCCCAGCTGGGGACATGACACAGACTCTGGAGCTGAAACTACGCCCCCCCACCAGTCCTCGAGCTCGGGTTTATCAAAGTGAAATCGTAGCACAGATGTAGGGGGTTGACGCAGGGGGTAGAGCACGCAACAAAGCAAGCATGGCACAGATGTAGGAGGTTGACGCAAGGGGTAGAGAAAGCAACAAACAAGTTAAGCCATTTACGGAAGTAGAATTTTGGGGTCAGGTTGACCTAATAATCAAGATGGAGTTAGCTCTATTCCCCCCTCCCCCACTTCCTACCATGTTCCCTAATCAAGATGGAGTCAGCTCTATAACAGTGTTAGCTCTACCGAAAGCATATAGACTATAAGAAGAGGTTCAGTTGTGAAATTGGTTATCTATCCACCAAGTGAATGAAGCCACTGTAGCTATGTGTGTTTGTGTGTATGTCATTTCGCTATAGTACTCACCTGTTCTTTATTTTGGTCGCTTATTTAACCAATTTACATTAAGTGTTATATACTTTGTGATTATTTACAATGCGATAGCCTCGTTTATAGCTTCCTATTATCAGAATTATAGAAGAATTTGTTATGATACGTTATTGTATGTGTTTCTCTTTTCCATTCAACAGATCTTGCTTTTATAGTTTTAATTGTTTGGGTGTTTGTGCATTAAGTGTTTTTGTGAATAGGAAATATTTTTATGAATATATTTAAGTTGTGAAATACAAGGTTTATAAAATGTCAGTCCTGGTCCTTTGATTTTTTTTTTCAAATAACATTACCAAAACGTGTACTTACTGGGTAAACTGCAGCTAGAGGTCTGTAACTACTTTAGGAGAGCCTGAGGCTAAGATTATGTATAAAACCCAGCTAAAACCAAGACTAAAACCAACAGCTGAAATAAAGAACCACTGATTTAAATATGAGTGTACTTAGGGATAGAATACTCCTGTAGCTGGCACAGAGAAGGAAAGAAGTAGAGTTGAGCACTAGTGTAGAGAAGATTATTATAAGATTCTGTTCTGGTATTAGATTTAAAGGCATAGGCTTTGCTTACGTGTACATTCCTTCACTTATTTTACATGGGAGCCTCTCACCAGATGATTTCAAAGTTTGTTTACTTCCTCAGATTCCATGAATGATAGTGTGTCTGGGTCTTACAATAACGGAACTATCTAAATATTACAAGCATATTACATATTCCTTATCTGAAGTTGAAATTTAACTGAGTATTCTAGGTTGTTCTTTTCATTAAAATTTTGAGATAACTATAGATTAAAATGCAGTTGTAAGAATGAGTTCAAAGAGATTTTTGTGTACTTACATTTGTTAAATTTTGTAATCTTTGCTGGGTCTTCTCATATAAGGCAGTCATCCCCAAAACATTTTGTCTTACAAATAATAAATATAGCTTAGAAACTCTTTAGGGCACTCTGATACTTCAGAGAAAACTAATTTTGTTATTATTTTATTGTTAACTTTTTTAAGAATCTTGGAACTAAGATATTACTAAATTTGTTTAGGACTTTAGAAATGTCAGTCCATGATTGTTTCACTTCTTTCAGGGTCAGTGTATTGTGAGGGGGTTGAAAGAGGGGGTCTGGAAGAAAGAGGGGGGGAAGAAAAGACCAAGGACAAAATTTTCCCTTTAGTGGCATGGCCCTTGATGGCAATATTTCCACTAGTCCCCACCTTCTTAAATTCCTATCACCTCCCAGAGTTGCCACCAGCTGATAACCAAACCTTTAACACAGAGGTTGGGGGCCCCTTAAGATCCAATTTATAACACAGAAATACCAATTGGAAAATATGTATTTGTAGTAGGCTATGTGTATATATATATCCATATATATCACTACAAATATAGCTATATATAAAACATGCATATATATACACACATAATATTTTGTGTGTGTGCCAGTCCTGCCTGGGCACTGTCCTTGAGCTTTAGTTTTTGGTGGTTAATTGAAGATAAGAGGTTCATGGACTTTTCTGCCTGAACTGGCTTTGATCCTCAAGCTTCCTGAGTTCCTAGGGATTATGGACGTGAGCTAGGCTTGTAATAGACTGCATGGGGTACCTGACTTGTAGTAGACTGTATTCCTTTATGTTTTATACTTCATTATGTAATTCTTATTTTCTGTGGGAGAAATTAATAGTCTTAATTTAAGATATATCAACATATTTCCCAGCTAAAGACATGTTTTCTATAATACTACTTATTTGAGCTATATTGACATTCTTGCTTACCTCCCTACCTCTTCTTTCTCTTCTCTCCTCTCTTCTGACTTACCTTCTCCTCCCTCCCTCCTTTATCTCCTTTTCTTTATCTTTCTTGCCTCCTTTCCCTTTCTCTCCTTTCCACTCTTCCTTCTCTCCCTTCCTCCCTCCCTCCTTCCCTTTTTCTTTCATACATTTTTTTTTTCTTTCCTTCCTGGTGGTTGGTAGTCTTACCAATAGATAGGTTTTGCCTTCCTGTGTAATCTGTTTATAGTCTCCAGATGGAGGGGTGACCTGTTAGGGAAGTGACCTGTTTGAGACTATTTAAGTATTTTACTATTTTTATCAGATTGGAAAATCTTATGTTGTAAAAATTCGAGTAAAATTGGCAGTTTTAGTTAGACTTCGGTAATGGTTTTCTGGCAAAAACTGGATTGAGAAGTTACATGTGAATTTGGTTTTGAAATTTGATTTAAAAGAAAAAAATACTTAATAGAATTTTTTTATGCCAGTCCTGGGTCTTGGACTCAGGGCCTATGCACTATCCCTGGCTTCTTTTTGCTCAAGGCTAGCACTCTGCCACTTGAGCCACAGCGCCCCTTCTGGCCGTTGTCTATATATGTGGTGCTGGGGAATTGAACCCAGGGCTTCATGTATACAAGGCAAGCAATCTTGCCACTAGGCCATATCCCCAGCCCAATAGAAAGTTTTAAAGTAGTGTCTTTTATGTACTTTCCTTTTCCTTCATTAGTATCAGGTATTTTCTAGAGACATTTCAGAATAAATCTGACTGATAAAACACATGAGGGAGAGACTTGCTAAAACAGAGTTATGATAATAAAGAAAATTGAATACATTTATTTCCAGTTGATTGTTTAACTTAGAGCCTTTTCCTCCTTTGTCCTCTATTTTACATTTTCATGAATGTGTATATTAGCAACATTGAGATCCATATTAATTTTTTATTTGAGATATGATCTCCCATTGTAGCTAAACTGACCTTGAACTTTGATACTCCTGCCTGTGGAGTGCTGAAATTACTGTATGCTGCTAATACCCAGCTTTGCATTATAATTTTTGAATGTGTTTTGAATATGTAAAAGTGAACATACTGCTTTCTTTATTAGTATGTGCCTTGAGTTTAAACTTCCTTTATACAAGCAGAATCTTTACAGAGTCACTTAATATAAGCTCAACATTAAAATTAAGAATAAATTTAGTGAGTTTGGCACAAGGTCATTAGCTCTTTATAATAAAAAGAACCAGAGAAAAAGTTTAGATGCCTACTATTTCTTCATCCATTTTGTGCTAAACTGATTGTCTGAGGTCAGCTAATTTGTAATAAAAGAATTTATTGGCTCACACATTTAGAGCCTGGGAAGTCCAGGACCATGGTGCTGGTTCCTGATAACTGTCTTGTTTTATCTGATAAACAGGGCCATGAGGAGATGGAGAAGGAAGAAGTGTTAGAGGAACATTGGTAGACATAGTAGCATAGAGGAAAATAGCAGTACATAGTACTTTATAAACAACCCACTTCCATAATGATGACATTAACCCATTCATGACTGTAGTAGAGTTTTCTACAGTACAGTCACTGCTTAAAAGATTCCAGGACTTAGTAATGTCACATTGGCAACCCAAATTTTAGCATGAGTTTTGGAAGGAACAAACATTAAAACTAAACAAGCAAAAAACCCCAAAAACTTTAAAAAGACAATCCAGTGGCTACAAAGGATCCATGGTATAGGAAGGTCATTCATCACTATAAGTTACTAGGTAATAATCATTCCATTCTTCTGTTTTCATCTTTATGCCAGCTTTATGTGAGCTACATCACTTTAATCACTGAAGTCCTCTGGCAAGTAATTTACAAAAAAACTGGATTATTAGATTTTTGGCTTTATTTTGACTTTTAAAATGAATGAACTAGGTGTCCTCATTTTAAGTGTTTAAGAAGAGTAAATTCTAAGGATTGACCACGTTTTCAATTTTGCATTGTAAGAAATGATTTTAATTTATTTAACTCAAAATAACTTTGCAAGTCAAGTGAGATTTTTACAAGGCAAAATGGAGTCCATAGAATATATTGTATTTGTGGGTCACTTTAGTGTCAGATTTAAGTGATCATTTTATGTAGAAGGGAAGATCAACTTTGCTTAAATGCAATGTAGACTTGATTACTAGTTTTCTAGGAATGAAAAAAAAACTGTCATGGGGAAAGGGAAAGGGGGAGGAGGGAGGGGGGTATGAGGGACAAGGTAACAAACAGTACAAGAAATGTATTCAATGCCTAACATATGAAACTGTAACCTCTCTGTACATCAGTTTGATAGTAAAAATTTGAAGAAAAAAAAAAGAAAATTGAGGAACAAGAAGATCATCAATAATAGAAGCTACGGTTATACCTTCCTGTGTTGTACCTGCAGTATCTCTGTATTTTATATCTGAGTACATTGGAAACCGTGTATACTGGTATTAGAGCTAGGAAACTGAAAGGGAATACCAAAATAGAGAGACAAAAGACAGACGACTACAAAAGCAATACTTGTAAAACCGTTTGGTGTAAATCAACTGAACAACTCATGGGGGGAAAGGGAAAGGGGAAGGGGGGAGGGGGGAATGAGGGAGGAGGTAACAAACAGTACAAGAAATGTATCCAATGGCTAACTTATGAAACTGTAACCTCTCTGTACATCAGTTTGACAATAAAAAGTTTTTTAAAAAAGAAAAAAAAACTGTCATGTAGGAGAGGAAATAATGATGGACCACTAGTTTCTTTTTTCCCCATGTGGTACAGTGACTGGATATTGTATCCTAGCTGTAGCACCAGGTTTTTGTTTCAAGCAACGGATGACATTTTTGAATGGTACTCAGCTCTTTTTTTTGGGGGGGGGGGCAGTCCTGGGCCTGAGCCTGAGCTCTGTCCCTGGCTTCTCTTTGCTCAAGGCTAGCACTCTGCCACTTGAGCCACAGCGCCACTTCTGGCCGTCTTCTATATATGTGGTGCTGAGGAATTGAACCCAGGGCTTCATGTATAGGAGTCAAGCACTCTTGCCACTAGGCCATATTCCCAGCCCCCTCAGCTCTTAAAGTAACACTTGCTTAATTAGTAGTAAGCATTCTGAGAGGAACGTGATGAGGAGAAAGGGATGGAGGGAGGGAGAAGAAGAGTGTGTGCACCCATCAGATAGAAGTAACTGCATTGTCTTTTATGATCTTAACATTGCAAGTCGTACAGCATCACTGCATTTGGTTTCATCAAGAAAGTCATAAAGCCCTACCTAAATTCAGAGGAGAAATAGGCCTTGTTTCTAGTGGAGAATGTCAAAGGTAATGGAAACGGGAAAAAACCTTTGGTCCAGAGATAACTAATGTGGTCCTTTTGTGAAAAATATACTCTGCTGAGGAAGGGAAGACATGCAAAACCATATTTATTTTAAAAAATGAGAGGACCTATTATATTAATTTTAAAATACATTTATTTTTTTCTGCTTTTTAAAAATTTAGCTTTATTGTCATGTGATGTACCAGAGGCATTGCAGTTACATAAGTAGGTAGTGAAAACATTTTGTGTCAAACTTGTTACCCCTCCCTCATTTTTCTCCCACTTTCTCTCCCTCCAACCTCCCCCAAGTTGTACAGTTAATTTCTAACATACTGTCTTGTGAGTATCACTGTTTCATTGGTTCATCCTTTGTCCTTTTTCTCACGATTTTGATGTTCCCCTTCCCTTCTGCAATTCAGATAAACATATACACAACACCCAGGGTAACAAAATCAAATACAGCGACAACAGGATAAAGCATAGGGGTAAAAAAGGAAATAATGTCACATAGCACATTGAAAAAAAACAACAAAGGGAAGCCTCTTGTTTCCATATCTTCTTTATTTTTCTTATCATCATCTTACGTGGTCATACATATATACCCATTAAGCTACTGTGATGCTCTTCTAGGACTATCCTAGACATATACTAATTACTACCAATGAGGGAAACTGGAATCTATGGTTCTTTGAGTCTGGCTTACTTCACTTAATATGATTTTTTTTCGAAGTGTCCATTTCCTTACAAATGGGGTGACATTCTTTCAGATGGAAGCATTATTGTATGGATTGTTTCGTCCTCTTTGTCAGCTGTTTGGTGAATTTCAGTTTTTGGTTTCAGCAAATCTAGGACATCAATAACTTTAGTATTTATTGAGACAAAACAAGACTAGATGTACTTGGAGGATATTTGAAAAAAAGGATGTACACAAAAACAGTGCTCTACCAATGAGCTACATTCCCAATCCTAGGATTTTTAGGAACAAAAAGTCATAATAACTATATGCGTCTGGTTATATGACACTAATCGCAGTGAACAAAGTAGAGGGTTTTTCTTTGTTGCTGTTTTTGTTTTCTTTTTGTCTTGCTTGTTCATTTTTCTCTCTTTGGGAGGGTAAAAATGGGGTACACAGATATGGTGGGACAAAGGGTGAACAAATGCATCAGTGGTACTCACTAGACAGTTGAAAATGAGCTGTGCAACTTTGGACAGGGATGAAAGGGAAAAACAGTGAGGGAAGAGGTGACATTGATAAAAATTGTACTCTTTCATCTGACTTATTTAACTGTAACCCCTCTGTACATCACCTTTATAATAACTTGAAATGATTCATGAAAAAAAAAACCACCTAAAAGTAAGCTTGCTACCAAACCAAGAAAAGCGCATTATGAGCTAGGCATTGGCGGCCCAAGCCTGTAATCCTAGCTACTTAGGAGTCAGCAGGAAAGCCTATGAAATGCTCATCTTTAGCTAACCACCAAAAAGCTGGAAGTAGAGCTGTGTTTCAAGTGGTACGGTTAACTAGCCTTGAACAAAAAAGCTAATAGACAGCATCCAGGCCCTAGTTCAAGCCCCAGGACACACACACACACACACACACACACACACACACACACACACACACACTCTTGAAGAAACAATGGGGAGAGTCTTTGAAACTAGTGGCAATATTAAGAGAAAAAGTCAGAATTGTCGAGAAAAGAATTTTCATTAAATGATAAAGACAATTTTTTACTTTATTGTATCAACAGATAATAATGGAATAAAATCAGGTTAATTGGCTTAAGAAGTCCCCAGAAATAACAGACATTACAAAAAAGATAATACAAAGTTTCATCAAAGTAGAATGGTAGTAATAAATTGAAATGCTTTTTTGAAAAAAGGAATAAAGTATAATCATTAAAGGAACGCAAGATTCTATTCCTTTATATTAGACATGAGAAGTTAAGTCATTAGTACAATAATTTGTTGTTACATAAGAGCCAATGCTTGTTACTTTTATTGTTGCTATGTACAAATGCCTGACAAATAATTTAGAGAAGGAAAGATGGATTTATTTTGGCTCCCAATTTCAGCTACTTGTTCATCATGCCAAGGAAGATGTGTGGAGCAGAGAATTTCATATCATGGTGGCAGAAAATGGAGAAAAGGATTACCAGAAAGGTCCCAGCAAGATAAGCCCTTAGGGCATGCCCCCAGTAACCCATTCCCTCCAACTGGGCTCCATGCCCTACCTTCACCACCTCTCAGTATGCCATCATTATGAGTCCATGAAAGGTTTAATCCATTCACTGGACCAGAGTTCTCAGAAGCTCATCATCTGGTAACAAAGCCCTTCAATATATGAAATAATAGGTGACAATTCATATTGAAACCACAACAGACCCTAAGACCCTAAACTAGAAATTCTGTTGCAATGATACCAGCCAGTGTTTCTGTTTTATGCCTTTGAGCATGTTAGAACTATGAGGAAAAAGGCCAAGGAAGATTAAAATTTGACTAAATTAGCTTTAATAATGTATTGGGAAAGTTTACAAAGGTTAAAAATTGTTATCTCTAGCATTTATATTGTAGATTTTGAAGTGTTAGTAAACAATGTAGTGGGCTTGATGTTAAAGGAATAGAGGGATTTTTGTTGTTATTTTTGTTTTGAGCTAGTACTGGGGTACAAACACAAGGCCTGGGCATTATTCTTTGGCTCTTTTGCTCAGGGCTGTTGACTGCCACTTAAGCCACAGCTTCACTTCTGGCTTTTTGTGGTTAACTGAAGATAAGAGTCACCTGCCTTCTGTCCAGGCTGTCTTCTAACCATGATCCTCAAATCTCAGCCCATTGAGTAGCTAGGATTATTAATTACAGGCATGAGCTACCACTAGTGGGAATTGAGATTTAGCCCCAGTCTGTCACAGTATACTGTTATGCCAAGTCGGGAAAGGACCACCAAGAAGGCCACCGAGACTCAGACATTCCGAAATGCAAAAGCAAAGCAAGACTTTATTCAAGTGGGCCTTGTCCTACCCACCAACACAGCGGAGGTTAGGAGCCAGCCTCGAGCTGCGATTGCACAGGGCTTATAAAGGCAAAAAACAAAGTTACAACAATCAGGTGTTCAAGCAAGCAAGATTAGGACACAGGTACAAATCTGATTGGCTCAGGGCTCAAGGCATTCTGGGGGCAGTTAGAGTTAAGCATTCCCAGTGGTTAGAGTTCTCAACCGGCTGGGCCCTAATAAGCTTGTCCTGGGTTTGCTCACAGGGCCTGCTTATCTCAGGTTCACGTGGAAAACTGGGGTTCGCGTGGTAAAGTGGGGCCTGACTTCAAAGTCTGGCTCTTCATATACATTTGGTCTTTTTTTTTTTTTTTTTGGTACTGGGGATCGAACCCAGGGTGTCGCACTTGCTACTGAGCTACATCCCAGCCCACTATATTTGGGAATGTTGACGAGACATAGAACTTCCCTTTCTTTTGTCTCTGATCAATAAAATAATAGAATTGGAGTCAGGCTTAAGATGTTTTTCTAAGAACCATCTGTGTAGCAGGTTGTGTCATTTTCTAAACAATTCACATTTAATTTACAACCACTCTATGAAGTATAAAGTCCAATTAACAGTTTATTAAAGCTAGGTTAATTGAAAGATTACCTGGCTAGTAAGAGATAAAGGTAAATTCCAACGCTTGCTTGTTGACACATTGCAACGGTAGAGTGTCTCAAACCTCACTAAGTTTTGTACCATTTCAGTAACTTGCCCTATCACCATAGCAGTACTATTTTTCTTTAAATCTGTTTTCATATACTTAAATCTATTTCAGAAAGAAGGAAACTAAAAACCTGAAAAATCAAGACCCTTTTTCCCCACCTCCCCACCCCACGAAAATGAAAATTTGGAAGGTCCAAGAGCCCAAAGAGAAAAAATATTACTATTGAGTTAGAGGTTATAGCCTAGAAATGCTGTAGCAGTTCATAGCTGAGGGCTTAATATTTATACTTTGTTTGGATTTCATCTGATCTAGGCTTTACTTTTCTTTTAATCTTCAAATACTTGTACAAATGAGTTGCCATTTAACAAAGCAATTTGTGAATACAGTGCATCTTGATCCATGTCACCTCTTTGACATTCTCACCTACCCCTTCCAACCCACCCCTTCCCTTGCCTTTTTTAATTTTGTAGGATATGATGGAATTATAGATAGCATTTCCCAATCCCCCTCCCACACTTCTCTTCATTTGTCTACCCTTTTCCTGTTGACTCCACACTACTTCTTTGAATTTATCTGCTTTGTTGTTTTGCACTGCTGTTTATTTTGTTGAATTTTGTCTTTCTAAGAAATTAAAGTATTTGAGTTCTCTTTTGAATCTAAGATCAAGGCATTTGTATAGTAATTGTATCATAGACAAGAAAATAGGAGGAGAATGAGACACTGATCTGATCTAGAAGAGAAAGCTAGATGTGGGAGATAGTTGGGCCAAATCAAGCCGGTATTAATAAAAGGGTCTGAGATTGTTCAACTACTGCTTGAAATTTACTGTCTATAAATGTCATTCAAGAGCATATTAATGTTGCATTCACAACCTCTTTCTCCTATAATATGAACTTTCAAACTTTAAAAATAGTGTTCAGTGCATTTTTTTTTTCTGTTTATGTGATGCTGAGGAATCGAACCCAGGGCTTCATACATGCTAGGCAAGCACTCTACCACTAGGCCACGTTCCTAGCCCTCATTGTATTTTTGTATCAGGTTAACAAAGTAAAACTAATTTATTGCTTCATACATCTGAAGAGAAGCAGTTCTCCATTGAAAAATGCTTACTATGCAACTGAATTCTGATTGTCTCTTAGGGTTGGGGTATTTTCAGGCAATAGTTAGCATTTCTTGACTTGTAGATGCATCATTCCATTGTACGCTTATGGGCACAAGTCTCTTTTCAGAGCTAAGTGTCCTTGTCTCTGTGTATCTTCTTAGAGGGATTCAAACCCTCCAGGATCAAAAGCCTACATCAGAATTAGTTACATCTGCAAGGACTGCTTCATCATATATTCAAATTTGCACTTCTAGGGGTTAGTGCTTGTCATATCTGTTAGGAGACTCAGTTTAACCTGTAGTAACTAGTTACTCAAAAGATTTGGATTGTAAATGATAATATTGTAAAATTAGAGTCATTGTCTTCCTTCTTGCTTCATAGATATTTCAACACAACCACCACCTTTCTATCTGCTGAACAAATAGTCATGACTCCATTGTCCCTAGTGTCTAGGATCAAGTAAAAGCTTTAGTATAGATCCAAAGGGAATGTTAGTCTTTGTACAGAGTTAAGAAAAAAGGTAAACAGTTAAAATGATCTGCATATGCAGTGAATTAGAAGATAAAACTAGACTGTCATAGGAAGTGGACAACTTTGACTTGATCTTAATAATGTATCTGGAATTCCCTGATAGTAACGTAAAATCCAATGATATGGTTATAGCTGACTGGGTAAAGTAAATTTTTATTTTTTAGATTCAAGAAAACAAAGAGGACATTTTATTTTTTGTGAAAATGTTTTGAAATGTTTCAATATTTATGCACTAGAAACTAATGAAAGCATTTTTGAATACTTTGTCAATAATTTCACATAATACCAATATACTTGAAAAGTGGTTTATCGAATTTCATATAATACTAACATACAGGATAAGTGGTTTACAGAAATAGTGGTGGAAGTAATTACTACAACTATATGCCAATTATTGTGACTTGTACACATAATAATATAAGTGATGGCTAAAATCATAAGATTAGTCGGGATTATGGTATTCTAGAGAGCAAAATATGAATCTCAAGAGTAACATTTTTTCCTCCTAACCTTATGCACTCATTTAAATTACATTTTTTTCTTTCCTTATCTGAAGTTTAAAAATTATCCAATGACTGTAAGCCTCTGCTACTCCCACTTAAATTTTACTTTTAAATTTATGATAATAATTATGGTTATGAAAACAAGTACAGTAATTTGGTAGTGTTTGACTGGTAGAGTTCTTAGTATAATTGCAGACTAGTCTGTTTCTGCTAGTTTCTATTTCATCTTTTTCAAGAATGACATACAGGTGGAACAATGTTTCTGAGCTTTAATTCTTAAATTTAAATGATTTCTAAGTGCATCTGGACATTTGAAGTTAACTTTTTAGAATCTAAGACCTTAGTCTTTTTAAATATATGAAGCCTCTGATTTTTCCCTTATTTGAAGTTATTTTTTTTTACTGTTGAGTAAAAATAATTAGCCTGCCTCCTTTACAACTCGAGTAAAGATAAAATAATAATGTAACATTTGACATTTGAAAAGTGAAAGACAGATGTACCATTTAATTTGTAATATTAGAACTTGAATATTCAATTTAGGTGTCCTCTAATTAACATTGTTTACTATGATAACTATAATTCTAGGAACCCTAGGTTACCATTTATCAGATGTTTAGGAAAAGAAAGTTGATTATTATTCTCAGTTATGTTCTATTCCATGAAGTTCCCCACACACTTGAATTAATAACCACTGGGCCATTCTAGGGGAACTACAGAGGAATCTTGCTTTGAGCCTCTACTTAGATGCCTTAATTTAATATGCATTGCAGATTCATGAGATTGAATGTATGGCCCACTCCACCATATTATGGAAGAATGAAGTTTATCTAACGTGAGATTTTTTTTTTTTTTTTTTGGCCAGTCCTGGGCCTTGGACTCAGGGCCTGAGCACTGTCCCTGGCTTCTTCCCGCTCAAGGCTAGCACTCTGCCACTTGAGCCACAGCGCCGCTTCTGGCTGTTTTCTGTATATGTGGTGCTGGGGAATCGAACCTAGGGCCTCGTGTATCCGAGGCAGGCACTCTTGCCACTAGGCTATATCCCCAGCCCTAACGTGAGATTTTTAAAGTGAGGCACATCATAATTTTCTTGCACTGACAACTAGGTAGTATAATAGGAGTGTTCTTTGAGGGCATTTTAAATTGCATTGAGACTTGAACCTCAGCTAGGACTTAAGACTTTTCTGCCGTCTCTGAACATATCTGAATGACTGCAATAGCTCTTATGTAATGAATTAGGTTCCATCCTATTATACAGACTTACCTTGTATGACACTGACACGTACACACAAAATTTTCGAAAAAGTTTAAGTATTTTGGAAATGGAGTTACAGTCACCATAGGGTAAACAAGCAATAACCAGATTTTCTAAAGTTGAAATAAAGTAGAATTATAAGAAAATATATTAGACCCCGATTTTTTTCTTTTTTTTCCCTAGATTTATTTTCAAAATAAAATATTTACTATGTTAATACTGTTATTTTCAAAATAAAATATTTACTATGTCTATACTGTAATTGTGCAATGCTGATGTGCTTCTACAGTGATCCATTTGTTTCTACTTTTTACTATGAGCATTTTTAAGACTTTACAGCAGAGTTAAAAATGTCACTGTTGCTAAGCACTGGTGACTCACACCTTTAATCCTAGTTATTCAGGAGGCTGAGATTTGAGGATAACAGCCTGGACAGGAAAGTCCCTGAGACTCTTATTTCCAATTAACCACCAGAAAACTGGATGTGGTGCTCTGGTTCAAGTGGTAAAGTTCTAGCTCACCAGAGTTCAAGCCACAGGACCCTCCCGCTCCAAAAATACACAAACACACACACACACACACACACACACACACACACAGCACTGCTTACATACCTACCTTTCATCAAATGATCTATTTTTATAAAGACAGTTTGATACAGTTTTATAAATGAGAAACAGTATACTTAGGATTTACAGAGTCCTTCATAGAAATAAAGTAAGGATGTTTTAATAATACTTTATGAATAGTATTTTACATGTAATAATTTCTTTTTTGATGCATTATGATACTGTTTCACATAGCTTTATTAATTTAAGAACACATTAAAAAATTTTGATTACCCCATTAAACAAAATTTTAATAAAGGTTTTTAAAGTTAGCACAGTCTTTCTTGTGGCCTTAGTCCCTTCCCTCATACCGATAGGTTCTGCGTCCAACTTTGGAAGCACAGGTTGAGTGTCCTCTCTGACGATATAAATCTAGAATCTAAACGTCTTAAACTTAATAAATATGGTATATATGTATATCTACATAAATATATGTACATGAATTGATAAATATATATGTGTATATGTGCATATTATATACATGTGTATACCATTAATGAATCCAAAATTGTTTTGTGAATTTTGGGCATATTTGGGGTGGGGTATATCATAAACTGAATTTCATTTGGTATATTTTCATATGGCGTGTGTGTGTGTATGTATGTGTATACATCACAAGTACATTTTTTGCTTATACTACCATACATGAAAGTATTCCAAATCTCAAATACAAAACAATTCTGATTCCAAGCATCTTAGATTAAATCCTTCAGCATCTGTATTGTCAAAGAATTAAGTCAAATAATTGCCAAGGGCAGTACTGTTTTGAAGTATGAATTATAATTTAGGGTGGATTTGGCATTTGTCCAGAAACCGGACCAGGGTTCTTAAATTTCTAAGTGTGTTCATTAGCCTAGTCACAGTCTTAAGTGACCTGAAACGCTGTTCTCATTAATGCATGAGATAGCAAAGTGGTCCTGCTTTAATTTTTTTCTATCAATATTTTGTTTATAAATAAATATCAGTGACCTAAAGTTGATTTTTGTCATTAAAAATATTGCCAGTATTTTTTTCTAGTCATGTTGAAATATATTTATTCTCATTATACAAGGTAACTTGGATAATTTCCCTACTGAATTTATTGTGGAAACAGCTATAATTGCCTGAGATATATGCCATTTAAAGATACTCTTGTTAGAATATTTTTTGAAATGCCTTTAGTCATAGTTTGTAAATATCACATGTCATTTTCTTCATATGAGTGCTATTGAACCTTGTCTCAGAAATAAGGGAAATACAGGGAATTTTTTATTTGCATCATGTTATTAGCTAATAATTATCTTCTGTAGTGATTGATGTATTAGCAGTAAAGAATTGTTTTACTGGCAATCTGATAGACTTAAAAAAAAGTGAAAGTTTCCCATTAAAAAAATCTTAGAAGTTTTTATGCATTCTGAACATAATGTTACAAATTATATAATGGGGTGTTTAGGGCTCTTGGAGCTTAACTTGGGGCCTGGACATTGTCTCTGAGCTATTTTTCTCAATGCTATCACTCAACCCCGCCGCCTCTCTTTTTGGCCAGTCCTGGGCCTTGGACTCAGGGCCTGAACACTGTCCCTGGCTTCTTTTTGCTCAAGGCTAGCACTCTGCCACTTGAGCCACAGCGCCACTTCTGGCCATTTTCTGTATATATGGTGCTGGGGAATTGAACCCAGGGCCTCATGTATACGAGGCAAGCACTCTTGCCACTAGGCCATATCCCCAGCCCTCACTCTGAACTTTTGGGGCTAGCACTCTACCCATTGATCCACTGTGCCACTTCCAGCTTTTTCTGTTTATGTGGTACTGAGGAATCAAATCTAGGGCTTCATGCATGCTAGACAAGCATTCTACCACTGAGTCACATTCCCATATTCCTTTACTCTGTCTCTTGAGCCACAGCTATACTTCATCCAACTTTTTTTTTATTTGCGTAGTTACAGATAAGTGTGTCACAGACTTTCCTGCCCCAGATTACTTCAAATTACAATCTCAGATTTCAATCTCTTGACGTAGCTAAGGTTACAGGTGTAAGCCACTAGCTTCTGGCATAAAGTAATTTTTAAATGGTACTTAGCGCCAATATCATTACTTATTAGTTATATTACTCATGCTATATGCTAATGTAATTTCATATGTAGTGTATTGTAATATATTATCCTTTTTTTTAGCAATATTGCATGGTGTTTATATGTTCTCAGGGTTTTGCTGTGGGATAAGAGAAATGTTACATAAGAGTTCAGGATTTATGTGATATTGAACTCTGTAGGTGTGTATTAAAGTGATCTTTCCGTGTGATTGTACATTTTTCAAACAGTTAATCTAGTCCTGATTTTTCTGGAGTGGTATCTTTGAAATACTGTTTCTCATTGAAATGGACAGGGTGAAGGAACTGTATCATAGCATTTACATATTCACCATTATAATTTTGGAATAAGAAGAATGAAGTTGGAGGACTCCTACTATCCAATTCAATGACAGATTACATGAAGCAAATTAGTCGTCATAAATGCTAGGCATGAAGATTTGGGAAAAGAACAGGGATCCTAGAAAATAGATACACATACACATTGCCGATAGATTTTTCCTTCATAGAAGTGCTAAGGTATTTCAGTACCTTAAACAAATGGTTTTGAATTAACTGAGTGTCCCTATACAAAATATGGAACCTTGGTTGTTGACTCACATCATGTATACATGGGCCATAGGGTAATTATAGATGCAGTTGCATGTATACACTTATACTTCTGTTGGTAAATGTACATAGACACATCTACATACTTATGCTTCTTTTGACAATACATACCTTATAGTGCTAGAAAAGGTAAAACTAGCTGAGCGCTGGTGTCTGTCCCATAATCCTAGCTGCTTAGGAAGCTGAGATCGAAGCCAGACCAGGCAGGAAAAGTCCATGAGATTCCTATCTCTCGTTACCTACGAAGAGGAAATGCAACTGCGACTCAAAATTGGTAGAGTGCTAGATTTGAACAGAAATGCTCAGGGACAGCACCCAGGCCCTGAATTCAAGTCCCATGACTGATATTAAAAAAAAAAGAAAGCCAAAGGGGGAAAAAGGGGCAAAAAGGCAGATCAATGCATGCCAGCTGTGGTGAGGAGTGGAAGCTCAGATTGGCTTAAAGGAACATAAGCAAACACTTGAATTGGTCATGATTATCTTTGCAAGTGTTAGTTACAAAATTAAAAATGCTACATCTCAGTAACGTAGTAGTGTTAGAGACACTGATACGGAGGAATTAAGTTCTGTGAAATGTAAATTTGGAGAAATTCATTGGTTAGTTTTTATTTTGCTCTCTTCATACATATGTGTGTACCATTTCAATATTCTTCCCCTCTCAGCACTCTTCTTTTCTGTATTCTCTCTTCCCCTTTTATATTCCACTTTATATTCCTCTTGAATATCAGTACTAGCATTGTCATCATTATCACTATAATTTTAGATCGTGAGTCAAAACATGTATTCAGCTTTCTGACCTTGTATATATGTTCCATATTTTCCTCTGACTTTAGTTTGGCCATTTTGAATGGCTGCTATAGATATAGATATGTTGTGACTGAGTTTTCTCAGCATAATACTTTTTAACTTATACATTTCCTAACATCCCTAAAAATTTGTAGGATTGGTAGATGCTTATTGATTTGTTTTGTATATTTTTAGTGGAAGATTTGAGACTGTTTTAAAGGAACATATTCATAGAGCTTCCTGATTTATCCAGCTAAGCAATAGTGATGCATCCTTCATGGAACATTGAATTGGCTTTAGTTTGTAAATGTGATCCTATGCTGCATTGCATTTAGCCATTTTGATATCTGTAAATTTATTCAAGTGACATTTATTCCTTTATCCCCACCACAGTTACAATATTTAGCTTTTTGATGTGCATATAATAAACATTAGTGGGTATGAAAATTTTTTATAAAGAGTCAATTTTGTGTCATGATGCATTTTATTACACTTGACATTTATTCAGCAAGCATTTATTGAGCAACTTGTTACATGGTGAGCATTAACTGCTTTGAGGGATATTAAATGTAACATACAAACTTTTCTGTTAGAATAATATGTAATTTCTATTTAATGTAAAATAATATAAAGTATGAAAATGGGTAATCACCATAGATTTTATGTGGATTACAGGCTAAAATATTGGGAAAACTGCTTAGTATAATGTAGCTATGATAATAAAATTAATCATAATTTCAAGTCATTTAGCACAACAGTTTCTAGGATTTTTACAAAGGCATTTCCCTTATTGTCATATTGCTAGGCTCATTAAGAGAAACTATACAGTAAATGAAGTTACTTTGTATCGTAGAAGAATAGAAGACTTGAATTTTTGTAAGTAGTTCTTAGAGGTTTTTTCTGATGCATCAGCAAATTTTCTTTTCTCTCAAGACATGAAATGAAGACTAATGATTCAAAGATTCACTGGCTTTATTTATTTTTTCCTAGAATAGATTTTAGCCCCATGGAGTGTCAATAGCACTTGAACCTTATGAAGACATTGATTGAGCAGTAATAAAAGCTTTGACTGCAATATTTATGTTCAGTATAGCTCTATACTAATTATTAAATCGGTTGTCAGATTATTCCTGCAAGTGCTAGGCAACAGGAGGGTTATTAATGCTACAAATTGTAGTAAAGTTTTGTCAAATAGAATTATGTTGATTATGCCTTCAGTTGGTGAATTGAATGGCAGCCAAGGCTTTCTCAAGGGACACTGTGATGTGGAAGGGTACCAGTATATGATTAAAAGACCTCACCTCCACTGTCATGAAGTGCTAAGTATTTGCAGACTCTGGTCTGAAAGCTATTTATAGTGTTGTCTTTCCTTCAGACAGTAAGAAGTAAGTGTAGATAAGGAATCAGTTGTGAAATCTGTACCACTTGTCAAAACTAAGAAATTAATGTTGGCAAGTTACTGTTGACCAAACTACCCTTTATTTAAATCTCATCTTTTTTTTTTTTTCTTCTGTCTCTTGTTACAAGATCCATTCTGGGGATTACATTGCCTTTAGTTATCTCATTACTTTGTCTAACCCATCAATTTTCAGTCATATTCTAAATTTACAAGTTTTCAAAAATTAGTTTGTCTTAGTAAACAGAAATATTTGTTCAACATGGCTCAGGCTTTTTCTGTTCTCTCAAAGTTGTGAAAATTCAGCCACTGTCTTGTGCCTGTAGTGCCTGTTTTACGTGTTTCATGTCTTCTGATTTGACTGTAAGTTGCTGTGCTCCTCTAGTTGGCCTTCTATCAATAAGTCCTTCTCAGATAAGTTCACTAAAGAAAATTTGAAAGAGGCAGGAGAAAGAAACATCACAGGAAACACTGAAGGAATTTTTTAAAGAGGCTGGTAAACAGTAGTAAACTTAGAGTCAAGAAGCAGGTCAGAGTCCTGTCACATACCACTCATGGCTTGGAGCAAGTTCCTGAGATGAGTTTATATGTTTGTAAAACTAGGGACTTGCACTAAATGGCATCTAAAGATCTTTGCATTTTAAACTATCCTTTACCCAATCCCATATGTTGGTTGGAAACTGAGCTGCCTCATGCCATCACACACAGACAAGGAAACAGTTGTCTAATTTGCCTTGTGTCACAGGTGTGGCAAATGTTAGCCACATTTTAGGGTTTATATGATTTCCAAAATTTTCTGGTATAGTTTATTGCTTACTTTCTTACATTACAAGATTATTCGGAGATTAGGGGAGGCAGCAAAGAAGAAAGCTTAAAACTTACTTTATTTTATTATGCCTGCACAGCTGGAACAAATGAAATTATCGCATAAAATGTTTATTGTAATAATGTGTAATTATTGTGTGATATCTGGTAGTACACAAGAGCAACAAAATAAAATCAGTTATATCATAATAAAGACCACTGTTAACATTTCCTCTTTAAAACATGATACATAGAAATAGTTTTAATTACTATGATATAAATTTTATAATTTGCTTTCCCCCTTTAGTTTCCATGAACATTTTTCATATTATTAAGTTTGGAAACTCTTCATTTTTAGTTAGCTACATCATAGTTGGTTGAAAACTAGTGGTTTACTATTTCTGTTTCGTTATTTGAGTTACTTACAGTTTCTCTGTTGATGGTTTGCTTTGAACCTCTCAGTACAAAACTCTCTCCCCACATTTCTGTTTATTCTCTTAGGAAAAGTTTTTGGAACTGGGATTTCTTAATCCAGTTGTTGTTAATCCATGTGGGTAGACATCTTTCAGAAATGCATTACTTTCTCCTTCCACCATAATTGGAATGTGACGATCCCTTCCCAATTTTGCCTTTGTTAAGATTTACAGCTTTTGGTTGGGGGAAGGACCAGTTTTCATGTTCAAGAGTATTTTGATTTGATTGACTTTGGACAGACAAGTACACTGTCCAACAAGTACTTATAAAGTCAGAATGAATAATGGATAATATGTAATGCTACGAATACCCTCATTGGGTTATGTGAAACAAAATGAAATCTCTAAGCAGAGCTAAATATTAGGTATGTGCGTATCCAGGACATAGTCTATAGTAAAGTGTAATGTGCTGAAACCTAACCTTAAAGGCAAATCTAGAACACAGAGGGTAAAAGTGGAGGAAAATACAGTCTTCAGGGATGCTACTGCAGGTGATAAATGAGCCCTTGTGTAAACAATTAGTTCATCTTCTATGATTATACTTGCAGAAATGTGTTCACCTGAAGTATGCAAGTGTACTTGCAGTGAATAATGTCTGTACTGTTGTATAAAATGTTTCTCATGATTATACAACAGTAGATCTAGGTTTCACTGAGGAGTGTTATAACAGGCTGTATAATAGTGTACAAGGTTTATAGGAGTACTTTTGAAGAAGGACTATGGTAATAATGATCAAGAAACAGTAGATCAAGAAATGATATACTGCAACTAGAAGAAATGTCTGTTAGATATTTTCTATCCTTTCCTTCCTCCCTTTTCCTTCCTATCTTCCTTCCTTTTCTTTTTTCCTTTTGTATTTCTTGCTGTTTCTACTTATTTTCTTCCATCTCTTCCTTCTTTATTTTGTACTAGTGTTTAAATTCAGTGCCTTGAACTTGCTAGGCTAGTGCTCAACCACTTTAGCCACACCTACAGTCCTTTTGTTTGCTTCTCAGGACTTTGCCAGGGATGTCCTGGACCATAGTCCCCTTTACCAGTGGCCTCAATGTGTGTAGTAGTTGGAATCACAGGTATGAGTCACCATATTCAGCTTGTTTGTTGAGATGGGATCATGTTAACTTTTGCCTTTATTGGCTTCAAACCACCATCCTTATAATCTCCACTTCTCAAATAGCTAAGGTTCCAGCATGAGCTACTGTCTCCAGCCCAGAGAGGCCTGTTCTGGTATGCCTAAAATATTTTTTTGAGTTCAGCCTTCATTAATTCTTTCTGACATTTGTAAACCGGATTTACGTGTACATGTCACATTATCACATGCTTTTTTTTAAGGAATATGTTCAATCTAACCCTTTTAAACAAACGACTATGAAAAATAAGTACTGCTTTCCCCCCCTTCTCTGTTTATATATTGAAATAGCACTTCAGTATATTAAAAGAGGACTGGGTCTTACAAATCATATTTTGCTGTCATAATTTATTTTGTAGAGAGGTAACAAACATTTTACACTGATTTATGTAAAACACATCAAGCATGTACTCTTACAGAACAGTATTCTTAATCACAATTTCCTGGAAATGATTAAAAATGTTCCAGGAAAAAATTATAAATCAGTATGGGTTTGTTTGGGAATGTGTTGTCTTTCAGGTTTTTTTTTTTTTCTCATCCTTTAAACACTTGAATTGAATACCATTTTAGTAGTTTTCCATCTCCCTTGTGTTCTAGGTAGTGAACATGAGAGTCTAACACTCACCTGGCACCTCCAGTATTGTCAGCAGGTTCTCTTTAGAAACATCTCTAATTGTTGGGAGGCAATTAAGCCAAACTAAGATGCAGTCAGATTATATAATGTTTCATATATTATCATTAAATAGTATTTGCACTAGGTGCTATTACAGTGTCACTTTTGCTGTCATGTACATTTACAGACAATATATATACTTTGGAATCACTAAAGTATTTTGACATTATTTGTCACAATGTAAAAAGGGTATAATTTTTTGTAATTCTAACTATAGAATTGAAATTGACCATTTCATAGAACTGAAAGGTCTTTATTTTAACTATTTTAATCTTATTTTACCTACCTATAAATATTATAGAGAAAAATGATAGCTGGGACCCAACCACATCTTGTATGAAATGAGTGTAATATCCACTCTATAAAATAATCATTAAGGTAACCAGTTTTCAAGTTGAAATGCCCTGTTGTAATTGGATTTTTAAACATATCACTTATCTTGGTGATATCAAAAGTCAATTAAAACACTTTTGAGTCTTAAGAGTCTTTCAAATGCCTTCATTGATTGCTTCTTAGGATATGTGCATCTATCACTTCTGTAGTCCTGTTTCCTCTGTCCTCTGTCTTTCAGTCATTTTACCTCCCTAAGTCTCTATAAGTAATCTTTCCTTTTGGCCTCTTTCACCTTTTGTGACCAGAATTTTACTTTTACCCCTCTTTTTCACTTGGAATAGAAAATGTCAGAGTTGGATGATTACCTGCCAACAGACTGAATTTGGGGTCAGACTGATGGAAGCTGTAGGCACTGTTCATTATGTTTTTTTCAGAAAATATTTACCAGGTTTAATCTGGTAATGTGATAAATAAAATATAGCATTGCTTTTTTGTATATTTATTGAAAAAAATCAAATTTCCATTCATGAACTCAAACTTAGGAAGAAAATTGGTTTAAATTAACATCTGTGTGCCAGTATTGAAATCACTATTTATATGATTATGATTAGACTATGCCACTGGCAAAAATGCTTGATTTGAGTAGGGGCCTTGGTAACTATCATTTTAACTCAGGCCTCTTGTGAGTAAAGTACTGTCCTATTGAGTCATACTGCTTTCCTCTTTTTTGTTGACATAGTGTCTCATTTCCTACTGGACACACTTCTTCTGTTCCATGATGTATCTACTTTTTAGTCTCCATATCCTAACTGTGATGATAGGTATACACAGTATTCCCAGCATTTTTCTGTTGAGATGGAGATTAAATGGATTTTTCTGCCTGGACTGACCTTGAATTGTGATCCTCTGTTCTCAGTTTCTGGAGTTGTTAGGATTACATGGGTGAGCCACAGGCACTCACTTTAGATGAAAATTTTTGTTGCTATACATCAGATGAACATTAAATGTTGTCAGTGCTTTGGATTTCAGCCATTGTATAGATGTTTTAATTTGCAATTCCCTGATAACATTATGTGGTGTACTGCCATCTGTGTAGCTTCTTGGTGAGGTATGCAGGTCTTTTGCCTAATTTTTAAATTGGATGTCTTTTTCCCATTGCTGAATTTTAAGAGTAATTTGTGTATTTTGAATAGCAATTCTTTACCAGATTTTTTTGCATATATCTTTTCTCCTAATCTGTGAAGTTTGGCTACTCATTTTTATGATTTTTTTTCTTCTTTTTGAGAATAGAGTCTGGCTTTAGAGTCCAGGCTGGTCTTGAACTTGACAATCCTCCTGTTTCCGCCTCTTTAGTGCTAGAATTACAAACATATACCACCAGTCCTGGTGGCATTAACATTGTCTTTTCAGAGTAGTAGGTTTTAATTTTAATGAAGTTCATTTGTAAATGTCATGAATTTTTTTCATGAATTCATGAATTGTGTTACATGTTATATCTAAATGTCACCATTACATCTCTAGGAGCTTTACAGTTTTTCACTTTTACTCAGGTTTTTATGACTCATTAACTTTTGTGAAGGATGTAAACTTGTGTTGTATGTGACTATCCAGTTCTTAAACCATTTGCTAAGAAAGCTATGTTTGTGTCATTATATTTTGCTTTCCTGTGAAAGATTAGTTCAGTTTATTCACATATGTCTTTTTTGGACTATCAGTTCTATTCCTTTGGCCTGTCTGTCTTTTCAGCAGTTTTCAGCAGTTTCACAGTGGTGACTTCTGTAATAAGTCCTAAGGTTTTCAATGTTGTAACTTTGTTTTTTCCTTCTTGATTTAGCTAGTTGGAGACATTTTCTTGTCTGTATAAACTGTTGAATTAGTTTATTTTCATTTTCAGTTGACCTAGTGCTTAAAATTCAGTAAAATGGTAAGGACTAAGAAATGATTATTGGGTCTAGTTATGAGATCATTAGTGACCTTGGATAACTTGAACTGGTTATATTACTGGAGTTTGACATGCACTTGACTTACTAGGCAGGTTCTCTCCCACTTGAGTCTCCCCACCCTGCAACTGGAGACGTTTGTTTGAAGAAATAGCATCCTTGAATTCTTGTGGATACAATCCCAAAGAGGGATTAAAATCCAAGTGGAGAATTACAGTTCCGTCAGATTGTGTCCCTGTGTATACATTTGAGAGGGGAAGGGGGCAAGTTGGGGAAGAGGAAAGAAGAAAAGAAAGAAAAGGAATGATAGAAAATAGTGAAAAGATACAGGTAGTACCTTTCATGAAACTATCAGCATGAAGTTGTCAGCATTTATTATCAATTTTCTGCTCTGCTGAAATCTCAATGGTAGATGAATTATTAGTCTAATAAGATGTTTGTTTTGAATTAGTGAAATCAGTCCTGAAGCTTCTCTTTTCCTGTTCTCACTTGTACCAGCTTCCCAATCTGTCCATGTCTTGACCAGTAGAGGGTGCTTTCCTGAGAATAAAAAGTGACTCTCTTCATTACTCCATACAAAGCAGCCAATACTACGACAAGATTGTAGCTACCACTCCCCTTAGTCTAGATGTCTTTGAATACCATAAAGTAATCACATTAGCATAGCCTCAATCTGCTGACTACCCTAAGACAACAGAAAAGTTGCATATAATATCTCGCTGTAATAGAATTAAGTTATTTTTTTCCTGTGAAAAATAGCCTAAGTTGAATTAAACCTATTTAAGAACTAAGAATTTGGCATGGGAATTCAGCTGTCCCACCAACTGACAGAGGTACTTTAAGATGAATTCTTTTTTTTAAATTATTGTCAAGGGGTACAGAGGGGTTACAGTTACATACATAATCTAGGGAGTAAATTTCCTATCAAACTTGTTACCTCTTCCCTCATTTTTCTCCCACCTTTTCTTCCCTCCTCAATCCTCTCCAGTTGTACAGTTAGTTTACAATATATTATCTTGTAAGTATTACTGTTGCATTGGTTTGCCTTTTCCCCGTTGTCTCACCATTTTGATGTTTACCTTTCCCTTATTCAGACAAACATATACAATTCTCAGGGTACCAAAATCAAAAACAGTGGCCACAGGGGCTAAACCATAGAGAAGATAAACAAAACAAAACAAAACAAAACAAAGAAACAACACTAAAAGTAACGGCAACAATAGTAAACTGCTTGTTTCCATATCTTGGAGTTCATTTCGCTTAGCATCATCTTACATGAGCATATTTTGTACATAGCTATTGAGCTATTGTGATCATGAGATTCTATGCTTCCATCAGAAAGAATGGCATTAACCCATTTGTAAGGAAATGGAAAGTCTTGGGGAAAAAATTTGTGCTAAGTGAAGTGAGCTATAGACCCAAAGAAACATAGACCTTATGGTTCCACTCATGGGTAATAATTAGTGTATGTCTAGGATAGTCTTAGCAGATGATCACAATAGCTCAATGGCTAAGATGAATTCTTTACTCCATGTGTTGGTTTCTTCAAGTGTAATGATAGAGCTTAGTCTCAACATCATCCTTTAGTAATGTGATCCCCTAAAATCCTTTGGTTCCCCAAACTTCATCTCAGAGGTTTTTTTTTCTTCCCTTGTACTGGGGTTTGAACTCGGGACCTTTGGCTTGCTCAATTTGATTGCTTGGCTAGCACTGGGCCACTTAAGCCACTTCAACAACCTAGCTTTAAAAAAACATATTTATTTATTGCCAAAGTGATTTCAGGGGGATTGCAGTTTCATACATAAGGCAGTGAGTACATTTCTTATCCAACTTCGTACCTCATTTTTGTTCCACCTTGCCCCTTCCCCATTTCCCTCCCCACTCCCCATGAGTTGTACAGTTTACTGCATATAGTTTTGTAAGCATTGGTGTTGCATTGGTTTGTCTTTTATCCCTTGTCTCTCCCTTTTGGTGCTCCCCTTCCCTAGTTCCAATAAATATATATACAATACCCAGGGTACCAAAATCAGTTACAGTGACATCAGGGGTAAAACCATGGGGAAGAAAGATAAAAGAAAAAGGCATAATTTCATATGATAGAAAATACCAACACCAATGATAAAGCACTTGTTTCCATAACTTGGAGTTCATTTCTCTTAGCATCATCTTATGTTTTCATTTGTACCTATCTATTGAGTTATTGTGATCTTCTGTTAGGCTTATCCTAGATGTGTACTAATTGTTCCCAAGCAGGAAAATCATAGTCTGTGTTTCTTTGGGTCTGGCTCACTTCACTTAGTATGATTTATTTTTTCCCCCAAGTCCTTCCATTTACTAATGTGGCATTGCCATTCTTTCTGATAGAGCCATAGAATTCCATTGTGTTTATGTACCACATTTTCTTGATCCATCGTCTAGTGAGGGGCACCTGGATTGATTCCATATTTTAGTGATGGCAGATTGTGTTGTGATGAACATAGTTGTGCTGGTGGCTTTAGTGTGGTCTTGCTTGTAATTTCTTCGGTAGATGCCCAAAAGTAAGGCTGCTGGGTCATAGGAGAGTTCCTTTTGAGGAACCTCCATGCTGCTCCCCAGAGTGCTAGAACAAGATTACACTCCCACTAACAGTGTAGTAGTGTTCTCTTTTGGCCACATCCCCTCCAGCATCTGTTGTTATTAGTTTTCTTGATAATGGACATTCTTACTGGGATGAGGTGGAATCTCAATGTTGTTTTGGTTTGCATTTCTTTTATGTCCAATGATGTTGAACACTTTTATTTGTCTCTTGGCCCTTTGCTGGTTGTTTTTGAGGAGTTTCAAGAAATTTCTTTGGGGTGTACTATGAATCACAATAGGTCTCAGCTAGAGCCTGTGATACCCTCTTGACGTTTGAGTCTTAGTAGAACCTATGCTTCAGATGAATGAATAGTAGATAAGTTGAGGATTTGATTTCTGTGGAGAAGAATTCCCTGTGGCCTACAAGCAAATATTTATTGGGAATTTAGAAGAGGAAATTCAGGGGAAATCTTTGAGGAATATGTAGAGAATCTCTACTTTTGAACAAAGTAGCATACTTCATTTATCTTCTTTTCTCATTTTCTAACTCTGGTTTAATTCTGTGCTGTAGTTTCCTCATCTAAACATGGAAAGATAACATTATTATCCACTTCAAATGTTTCTAAGGAGAATTAAGTGTATAACACTACAGTGATTGAAACAGTACTTGGGTTATAATAACTATTACATAGATCATAGCTAACATTATTATTATTACTAGTGCATAGAGCATGTAGTTTAGGAACATTCTGACATTTTGTGTGTGTGTATGTGGGGAGAGAGAGAGAGAGAGAGAGAGAGAGAGAAGAGAAGAGAAGAGAGGATATGTAGGTGTACACCAGTCCTGGGGCTTGAACTCAGGCCTAAGCGCTGACCCTGAGATTTTTTTGCTCATGGCTTAGAGCTTTTCTACTCAAGCCACGAGTTCCACTTCCAGCTTTCTGGTAATTCATTGGAGATGAGTCTTATGGAACTTCCTGCCCTGGTTACCTAAAATGGGTGACCCTTAGATCTCAGTTTGCAAGTAGCTAGGATTATAAGCATGAGCCACTGTTGCCTGACTGAGTTTAGAACCATTTCACGAAAACAACTATAACTATAAAAACTTGATATTATAATTTTACAGTGATTACTTTGATCAAGTGAAAACATGGGAAAGGAATGCCATTAAATCAGGTTGAAGTTTGTTTTTATAAAACTAATACTTTCTTTGTGTTACAGTGAATTTCACTTACAGAATGTACCTGATTCTTAAATGATGAACATAAGGAACTACTATTTTACTTAGTTCCAGTTGTTGTGTAAATCTAAAAATTTTATTTACTTAGAAACATTTTTCCTAACTAAGCCAAGAGTAAGATATGTGTGAGTACATGTACATACACCTGTGTGCCTTTAAGACAGATCAACCCAGTCTGTAACTACACTTTTATTTTATTGCTAAGTTTTCAATACTCTTTTGGTGTGACTCATGCTTTAGTTCTTTAGAACATATATTTGATATAATGGATAGTATCATTTACTTGAATTTTACTTACAATATATTTTACAAAATTAATACTATTTACTTGTTATATTAACTAATGTTCCGTTCCGTTACTTAATAAGGTTGGTTTATCAGATACCATTTTTCACTTATTTTAAATAGGACCTGCAGAGCATTTCTAAGCTGATGGACACTTAAAAACATAGAATAAAGGAAAAATGTAGTAGCCTTATAAACCTGTATGGTCAGAAAGCCAAAATAATTAGTGACAGAAAAATGAGAGTAAAATAGAAGTCTGTAAAGGGATGTTTGAAAAGAATGTATGGGTAGGAAAGTTGCTTGCAAGTAGGTAAGTTTAGATTTTATTAAATCATTTAGAATGTAATTTATAAGTCAAATTGTGGTATTAAGCCCATTACAACTTCAGTCACATTACAGTGATTTCTAACTGTGACTTTGTAGCAAATAATGCTTGAACTTTGGGGTTTTTTAAATTTTTATTATCAAACTGATGTACAGAGAGATTACAGTTTCATATGTTAGGCTTTGGATACATTTCTTGTACTGTTTGTTACCTCATCCCTCATTCCCCCTCCCCCTTACCCTTCCCCCCCATGAGTTGTTCAGTTCATTTACACCAGTTTTACAAGTATTGCTTCTGTAGTTACCTTCTTTTACCCTGTGTATCTCGATTTTGTTATTCCCTTTCAATATCCTAGTTCTAATACCAGTATACACGTTTTCCAATATACTCAGATAAGATACAGAGATAGTGTAGGTACAACCATAGGAAGGGGATACAAGAGGATCATCAATAATAGAAGCTACAGTTACACATAGCACGTTGAAAGTAGTTACAACAGTGATATAATAATGTTTTCACAACATGGAGTTCATTTCACTTAGCATCATCTTATGTGTTCATAAGGGTATAGTTATTGGGCTCTTGTGATCCTCTGCTGTGACTTGCCTAAACCTGTGCTAATTATTCCCTATGAGGGAGACCATAGAGTCCATGTTTCTTTGGGTCTGGCTCACTTCACTTAGGATAATTTTTTCCAATGGACTTTGGTTTTTGACAGTGGTCCCCTTAAAGGAACCAGGGCTTCCTGAAGCCAATTCCAAGGCCTGTTGCCCAGAGCATCATACAAACCAGAAAGGAAGGAAATGTATAAAAATTGTCACAGGATGTATAAGCTTATTGGCAGAACTAGTCACTAGCCAAATATGACATTATTTGAACATTAAATCATTAAATACAATAGTGAATTATAAAACTTTGGGAAAAAAGGAATTAGCACTACTAGAACAATAATACTAGGTATACATAAGCACAAATGGGAGGCAGAGGATCCAAGGGGCTCAGGTGTGGAGGGAGTACTAGACTTGAAAATCATGAATATGTTTCCATTGTAGTTCTCAATTCAAAGAGTTACAAACAGAAGTTAAATCTGGAGAGGGAAATGCTGATGAGGAGCAGTATACTTGCATGATCTTAAAGTATATTCCCAAAGACTAACTTAGTGGTTTTACAGGACAAAAAAAAGATGGTAATTGCACATCAGAAAAACTGGACAATACCTTGTCTGGGTGATGAAACTTAGTATCACAAGAACATGTGGACCATGTGCCTCCACATGTCATACCCTGAGATGGGATTACTACTGGGATGTCCAGGAATTCATTCCTTGAATATAATCATATACAAACTCAAGACAAGCTCAAAGTAGAGCCCATTTTTAAAGGAATACATTCTGTAAAAATGTTAATATTATAATTAACTGAAAGAACCAGTGTTAAAGTAGAATAAAGACAGGACATTGGTGGGCATGTTAGCATGTACCTGAAATCTTACCCACTGCAGAAGTCAAAGCACGGTTGAAAAGTTTTGAGACCAGCCTGGTTTACAGAGTGAAGATCTCTGGTCTTAGAGAGAGGAGGGAAAAAGGGAGCAGAAGGGAGAGGTAAGAGGAACTGGGGAAGGAAGGAACAGAGAAAAGACACATGACATACTTGATCCCAAGAAGGCCTTTGAGAAAAATACTTTCATGAGTATATTTCTGCATTAGTTTACAACTCTGTCAGGCAAATTGTAGATTGAAAGTAGTTTACAAAAACTACCAAAATTATAACTTACGATGTGTAAAATATGGAAAGCTGAACTGGAGACTTTATGTAGAAAGGACCAAAATGTGTTTAATTCGTGTGTGTGTGTGTGTGTGTGTGTGTGTGTGTGGAAAATGAAGTCAATGCAGGAGATTCTGGATAATGTTAGAGGTTTTCTTACGGTTTTTCTAAGTTTGAGGATTTTCCACACTTATATATGAATGCATGAACACATTGGGGCTGAATTCTAATGCGCTTCTCCCTTGTCTTAGCTTGCTGATTTAATAATTTATTGTTGTCTGAGGGTTACCATTCAGCACTGGCAGACATATATACTGATTTTTTTTTCTTTTAAATAGTGCTGGGCCTAAAGGAGATAACATTTATGAATGGAGATCAACTATACTTGGTCCACCAGGCTCTGTGTATGAAGGTGGTGTGTTTTTTCTGGATATCACATTTTCATCAGATTATCCATTTAAGCCACCAAAGGTAAGAACTAGAAATGCATTTGTTAATATTTATCCTCCACTAAAATCAGGTTCTCTAGAGCTTAAATATGTGTTAATATGATCATTTTTATTTCATTGTTCTTCATGAATTCATGAACTTTGAACTAAGGATTTTGATACTGAAAATAATCGACTTCTGCCTTTTACAATAACTGTCATTCAACAGTGGGGTTAATTGTTCATTGTAACTAAAACTATACTTTATTCATCAGTAAAGTACAATTTCAGATTTAGAATGCAAAATGTCATGTGAATCTTCCTTAAATACATTAGAAGAAAAAGCAAACCTATTAGACAGCTTCCAGAAGCAGTAATTTAATAATACAGATTTGGTCTTTATCATTATAGATAAGTAAAAATGAGAAACCATAATGAAGTAAGAACAAATATTTAGTAAACTGACTTGGTATGGCTTCTGTGGGTATGAATTAATGAGAACTAAGAGTGACAGGATACACTTTGCCTTCTCAGTAGCTATTTGAAACAGAGAAGGGCTGAGTTGTGAGTTGTGCCTTGTAATGTAATTATTTTACGAAGTTTTAAATATAATTATTTAAATGGCTTCTCTGCTGGATTTTTTTTTCTGAAATTCTAAAACTAGCAGGTAAATAACCCTAGAAATATACTAACTGTCCCTCATTACAGACATACTAGCATGGCAGAAAAAACTATTGTTAAATCCGTGGCTCTCAACTATGGAGAAATGTTTTTCTTTTCATCTGGTTCCATATGTCCCTATATAGTATCATTTATGTTGTGACATAATGTAGGAGGGAAAAGGAGGTGTCATTAGTTTTGTTAAAGAATGTACATTACTCAGGCTAGCATTATCTAATAAGTGAACAATAGTTCCACCTAGTGATATTTACCTTGAACTACAGATAACTAAGTTCTTTACCACCAGGAGTATTTACTTCCAATTCAGGCTAACGGGTTTTTGAATGTTTAACTTCTCCATTAGATTCTAAATCTGGAAATTTTTTTTTAATGCTCTCAGGTCTATTGAGTCTGTCTCTTGCCAACCCTTCATGTTGACAATACCATTTAGAGTGACACCTATGTGTCAATATTTACTAACTGCTCATTTTTCTGATACAGAAAAAATTCTTAGCAAACTTCATGGCAGTATTTTTAAATAGTAATACATCTATACAATACCTAGTTTTTCATATTGGAAATTTAACATTTGGAGGGAAAGTTTGCAAGCTATATTTTATACAGAATTATTTTTTATGTGAGGAATGTTAATTTAATTTGAAAGATGCTTATGTTTTTCTTAGCACCTTTTAGCACAAAATGAAAATTATCTAACATAAAGATTTCAAATTATGCTTCTATATATGACTTTCTGTAATCTTGCTGATTACTATAATGGTTATTTATAAATTTAGGTTGTTTTGCTGAAATTGAAAAAAAAAAAGGATTTTCTGTTTGGTTAATGTTGCTTCTCCTTGCACAAATATGTAATATTAAGCATTCTTTAAGATCTATAGTTGAGTAAATGAAACATAAATAAGACTTGTGGTATTATTTTGTTTCAAGAAAAATTACCTTTACAGAATATTTTTATCTCTCTGCCACTTGAGCCACAATTCCACTTCTGCCTTTTGGTGGTGAATTGGAGATAAGAGTCTCACCCTTTCCTGCCCAGATTGACTTTGGACATGTATCCTCAGATCTCAGCCTCCTTAGTAGCTAGGATTTACAAGCATGAGCCAGCAGTACCCTGCTTATTATATTTGAAGTTCACCAAGTGTTGAACTTTTAAGAATACTTTTTTTGCCAGTCCGGGGCTTAGACTCTGGGGCTGAGCACTGTTCCTGGCTTCCTTTTACTCAAGGCTAGCACTCTACCACATGAGCCACAGCGCCACTTGTGGCTTTTTCTGTTTATGTGGTGCTGAGGAATCGAACCCAGGATTTCGTGTATGCTAGGCAAGCACTCTACTGCTAAGCCACATTTCCAGGCAATGAGTACTTTTTAAAATATTACTTGTTTGTGGATGTTATTCTGTTCATTTGTTTAATAGCTGAAATAACTTACAATATTGTGTCTATAAACTAGTTCTATACCTATTGAGTTACGTATAAAGTGTTCCTGTATTTTGGAACAGAATTTGCCATTAGAAATATTATGCAAAGTTTAAGTCAAAAGTTTCCAGCAGCTACATTTACAAAGGTAAAAAACTAATAGCCCAATCTATCCAAAACACTGCATTTTTAATATGTAATCAATATGACTGAGATTTATTTCACATTTTGATTTTGACGACAAGACTTTGAAATCTGGCTTACATTTTTAACTCATCTTAATTTGAGTAACGATAACTAAGATCTCTCATTCACATCTTAGTTACATATTATCTAACTAGGGATTGGTAAGGGAATATGTTGTAGGTTGTTTCTGCCTTTCCTTGTCTCTTTCCCTTTCCTTCCTCTTCCCTTCCCTTTTCCTTCCTCTCCCTTTCTCTCTCCTCCCTCTCCCTCTTTTCCTTTATTGCTTGTGGTAGTTTAGAAGCTTCCATGTTTGTTGCTTCTTTTCTCACACATGTAGAGATAGGCTAGATTATTTTACCCAATAGCTAGAAAAACCTTGCATGTTTCGTTTTACTGTCTCAATTTAGCAAGGAATTATACTATCTGTGGAAATAAACAACTGAGAAGTTGAAAAGCAAGTAGTGCAGATGATTTTCCCAACCTTCCTCCATCCTCCTCTGTTTTCTGATATAGCAAGAAACTGAGTTGATACTGATTCTTTGTACTGAGAAACTAATATAACTTCTGCTAAGGAAAATTTATCCTTTCCTCTTAACCTTTGGCATCAAATCATTTGTGTTTCCCTCACTTTCTGTCTGTAAATGTGTAGAGACAGATATAAAAGGTCTGTGTGTGCATATCTGTGTGTGCCCATGCACATCTGTATGCATAGAATTACTATATTATTTGTGTGGACTTAATTGATCATGAGTCACTGTGTTTCAAAACCAATGTAGTTATTCCTATGCTAACTGAAAATGTTTTTTTCAATTAAATCACATAAAGCCCTTTAACTTATTAAGCTTACCCAAAGTTAAAACTCTAGATAAATTATTTACTGTTGATTGTCAGCCATCATGATAGGTTCCTGAGAGTTGTAGTTGCTAATAAAGCACTAATTTTCTTTCTTTTTTTTTTTTTTTTTTTTTTTTTTACTGTGACTGTACTTAGGTTACTTTCCGCACCAGAATCTACCACTGCAACATCAACAGTCAGGGAGTCATCTGCCTGGACATCCTTAAAGACAACTGGAGTCCTGCATTGACTATTTCAAAGGTTTTGCTGTCTATTTGTTCTCTTTTGACAGATTGCAACCCTGGTAAGCACATCTATATGAACATACATACATAATATTGGCTACAAAATCATTAATTTAAATATTAGCTGAGAAATGTTATTATGTTATTGGTAGAAAGATCAATTTATAGCCCTTACAGAATCAGAAGTTTAAGGCCAGGCTGGGTTATATAGCAAATTTCAAGCCAGCTTGGGTTGCTATAGTGGCTGGGGTGGGACAATGACGACGAACTCAGAAAACATTTTATCAGTTATTTGGCAATACCATTTTACCATTTCAATTAAACAAGGCCAAAAGTTTCTCAATAACTTCATTTGTCAATGTATATCACTTCATAATCATTTCCCCATTATGTGTGTGTGTGTGTGTGTGTGGAAGTAGTTGCACAAAGGGGTTTCAGTTCAACATACCAGTTTATGAGTTCATGCATTTTGATCATTGTCACCTCTCCCATCATTCTCCCCATCAAGCTTTCAAGTTGTGTAGCACCTCCTCTCTCCTTTCATGTTGCCATGTGCTTTAAGGCAGTTCCTTAGTATTGAAGTACTTCTTTTTTGCAAGTTACATTAGACCTCATAGCAGTAGATATCAAATGATGGATTGTAAAGTAAAGGTATCATTGTTACTTAGAATTGGAAGTTATGTGTTTGGAATAAATACATAAATAAACATATAATTTAAAGTATTGGAAATCACCTGAGTATCCATTACTAAAGGATACAGCTATGAAAAAGAATGAGGTAGTTCCATATGAACTGACAGGAAAAGGCTGCAATAAACTAGGTAGGAAGCAAGGAACTGTAAAATATTCTCACTGGGTATTTTAAATGCTTGTAAATGGGTATGAATTTCTGGAAAGTGCAGTGAAGGAGTAACAATTGTTTGGCATGGATAGAAAATGTGAGTAGCTGAGTTAAGAAAGAAGAGGGCTGTGGGTTACTTTTGTTTTTGTTGTTGTTTTAACTCTATCATTTAGAGATTTTCAGATTCTGTGGTGCTTGTGCATTTTCTTAAAAATAAACTCAAAGTAAAAGTTTTAAATCTCAATAATTTCTATTTTAAAGCTTAAACTTTTTGTCTAAATAAAATGAGTAGATTTCAGAATAATTTTTGTGTTAAAGGCACAATTTAATATTGAATTTACCTGATCAGACTAACTCAGTATTATTTAGTGAAGGAGCTTTTCCTAGTTTGAATATTAAAATATAGAAATGGTTGTAAATGCTGTTGAACTACAAGTGTTTTAATTTAACAACCTGTTAGAACTAACTGTACATTCAAGGCACCACAAATATCTTAATGTTGTTTTCACTTTTCCAGCGGATCCTCTGGTTGGAAGCATAGCCACTCAGTATTTGACCAACAGAGCAGAACATGACAGGATAGCCAGACAGTGGACCAAGAGATATGCAACATAATTCACTAATTTGTATACAGTGTGAAGGAGCAGAAGGCATCTTCTCACTGTGCTGCAAATCTTTATAGCCTTTACAATACGGACTTCTGTGTATATGTTATACTGATTCTACTCTGCTTTTACTTTGGAGACTGGGAGACTCCCTGAAAAGGTAAATGCTATCAAGAGTAGAACTTTGTAGCTGTAGATTAGTTATGTTTAAAACGCCTACTTGCAAGTCTTGCTTCTTTGGGATATCAAAATGTATTTTGTGATGTACTAAGGATACTGGTCCTGAAGTCTACCAAATATTATAGTGCATTTTAGCCTAATTCATTATCTGTATGAAGTTATAAAAGTAGATGTAGATGACTAGGAATTATGTCATTTGTATTAAGCCCAGATCTATTTCTCGAGTATGTGGTTCATGCTGTTGTGAAAATGTTTTACCTTCTACCTTTGTCAGTTTGTAATGAGAGGATTTCCTTTTACCCTTTGTAGCTCAGAGAGCACTGGTGTATCATCTCAAACACAATAAACATGCTCCTGAAGGCATAGTTTCCTGTCGTAATGTTTCAAGCAGTCTTGTCAGACGGTGTATCTGAGATGATTGTTGATGAAATAAAATTGTGGATATGAAGACTGACTACTAAGGACTAGTACAAATGAAAGAATTATTAAATTGAAAACATTGAAAAATCTTGTTAAATGTGTAGTTTTTTCCTTTAAATCTCAGTGGGAGAATCCAATGGGCTTAAATATGCAAACTGGATTTAAAACCATTGGTCTCAAAAGCCATAAAGTTTTGCTTTGGTAAAAGAAAATAAAATCCTGTCTTATTCAGGAGCCTGGAAATGTCTTACAAAACATTTTGCTTCCATATTGGTGAGTTCTCTTTAGCACTGGGCAGTATTGACAAATACTAACTTTGATCTGGTAGATTTTTCCATGGTGCTTTGTTTTCCTTCTTAATCCTAATCTTGAATTTTTTGTGGTACATTCTAATTCTTAATCATGACACATGACTAGTCAGTATCACCAAAGGCAGAGTTCATCACAAAATTGTTGTCAGCCCTTCAGGTTTAATGGTGTATTACTGTGCGTATGTGATAATATTTCTCAAATTAAAACAATTGTACTGTTTTTATAGGTTGTTTCTTTGTAATTGTTATTATAGAGTATGTTAAGATTCCATGGGAGTTTGGAAAGCGTAATTATGTCATTTTCTTTTCAATGGAAAGGAATTCTGAGAGAATTATCTTTGATTGTGCAGTCAGAGTTGTAGGTTGTAGTATCAGCATATATCTTCTCCAGTTCTAAATAAATAGAAGACTAGCTTAACATGTATAGACTGGAATTATTAAAGGAAAGCATGTTGCTTCAAAATAAGTCATATTGCCTGTACTGTCATTAAAATAGTGGACACCTACTTGAGAATTTGTCTTTAAAAATCTTGTTAGACTAAAAATAAAATTGAGCTAACATTCACTTTTCACTCAGTACTCTACACACCTAAGACTACCATTATACAGAAAAACTAAACAGAATGGTACTAGGTTAAACGATTTGTAAACTTTTGAGCTTTTGACTCTTTTAAGCAAAAACGAATACTCTGCAATTTAAGTCAATGTGATGAGAGTGCAAAGCTTTTCTGGGACCTAGTTTTTTTCTCAGAGATGGCCCATTTTACCTCCTAGAGTTTATTCATACATGAAACTTGAGAGTTTATGATTTCTTTTTTTTCTTTTATCCCTCAAACAGTATTATAATCTTAGAAGTTTTTGTTATACTTGTTCTGCCTTTTTCGGGGAACTGACTGTACTTTTTCAAATGGGCAAGTGAGTATCTAGGTCTTCTGACTAATCTACAGATAAATAGCAACTTTCTCTTAGGAGAGGATAATCAAGAGTATTTTTTTAAATAAATAGTGGTTTCAAACAATAGGTTTCCTTAATTCTTTTTGTGTTTGTTTTATTCTACTTTTGAAAAACTACATCATTTTCCAATTCCCATAGGTATTGATCTCTGATTGTTTTTGGTAAGGAAGTTTATTTCTACATGAAAATTTTAATAGTGGCACTTCAAATAAAAAACAGACTTTTTCTCACACAGCAGAAGCACATTTTGCAAGTTACAATTCCAAATGTAATTTTTTGGCCATACCATCGAGCCTAGTTCCAATCATAACTATGTGCCCTCAGGAGCTGGACAGGCATTGGTTATCTGCTAATGTGCTTTAACTCTTAATACCTGAAAAGGGCTTTTAGGAGAGGACTTACTGATAACCCTCAGTTGACAAAGAGTTAGAAATGCTAGGTTAATTTGTTATAGATTACCAAGCCAGGATGACCTGGAGATGACATGTTAGAATGCCAGAATACTCTCCTTTCAATTTGCTACCTGCTAGGCTGTTTGTGGTCCCAGATGAATTAATTGACAATACCTAGTATGTTAGTTAATATGTACAAAAGTTCACTTTGGGGGGAAAATGAAATAGATAATCCAGATATAGGCACAAGGGCAGAGTTAACATGTTTTTAAATACATACAGGAAAGAGTGATTTAACTGTGCTTAGGTATCAAAGTTTCAGTCCTGGGTAAGATCTGAAATGAATAGATAGGTGGCATAAAAATGGAATTACTTAATAAATCTTAAGTATTATTAATAGCATTTATTTAGACAAATTTAAATTAAATCTTCTACATCTGTAGTTTATCTTGTTGAATCTAATGAGCCTAAACTCAATCATGCAAGAAGTGTCTCTTAAAAGTGGGCTTCTTTTAGCCCTTGTTTCCTTTGCATTTATCTTAAGTCCACCTCTTTTCATGAAAATGTTTCATGCTACTGTCATTTATCTGTTGGTCTTTTTCTGAGATGCCAGCTACACAAGCATCAGAATTGATAGAAGGAAATCAAGTATGCATATTTCTGGGAACCAGCAACAGGCCTCTGGAATTTGCCCTAAAGGGAGATGCCCTGTGGAATTTGCCCTACAGGGAGAGTAGAAGACCCTTCTACTATACAATCTTTTAACTTGATCACATTGTGAATTGTTTACGTATTTTAAGTGCTTGCTAATTGAAAGATTATTTTAGATAGTATGAAACATATATATATATACACATTGTCCCATCTTTGTGGCAGTTGATCATTGTCCTGTCCTGGTACATGTTCTTTTCCCTATTGGCACAAGAGGACACATGTTTGGCCAAATGTATTTATTTCCCTTTGAACAGATGTCCCTGATGATTTAACAATGAAAATACTAAAGAAGTAGTAAGTTTACACACTATATATAAAATACTAAACATAATACTAAAGTAAACTTATACTACCTGACATTTTTAAAGTGTACTTGTCTTTCAAACTACCCAAATGTCCCAAGTTTGAGTTTTGACATTCAGCCTAGCTCCTTATTCCTACTTTTTGGAGGATAATATGTACTCCTTATTTCTCAATCTCAGTACCTAGTCCTCAGCTTAGTATCATATATCTATTTGCTTGGGGGGAAAAAAAATAGATGACCCAGCTGTAGACATAAGGACAGTGTTAACTTGCAGTAATATAGGTGGTCCATTATGATTTCATGAGAGTATTCTACAGAAAGCTGTCAGGTGAAGCTTGTCAAAGATGTCTTTAATTCCCCATCATGCTGACTCATGCTTTGTGTTAGGTGCTACTTTTTATGTGAGAAATAAACAATAGTTTGGCAAGCAGCTTATTTAATATCTACTTAGAATGAATAAATGAATCTTTCAGTTTAAGGAGTCTGTATACTAGCATATTTTCTGTCCTCCAAGTTTTACTTTTTTTTTTTTTTTTTTGCTGTATTTGTTTCCTTTGGGCAGAGTCTTGCTATATAGCTCAGCGTGGCCTCAAACTTGCTTTGTAGCCTAAGTAGGTGTCAGACTCAAAATCCTCCCTCAACCTCTCAAATGCTGAATATTACAAGTAATGTGTGTGCCACCACACCCAGTCTCATTGGTATCTTAATATAGTTCTTGTATCTTTTATTGGTTAAAAAGAAGAGTGGCATAAGAAATTATTATATGTACAATTGTGTGCCTCACGATGACCATTTTGGTCAGTGAACAACATAGATTGTTGATTCCTTAAGTTTATATTACCTAACAGTTAAGTTTATATTTAAGTTAAGTTTATATTACGTAGCAGTGTATAAAGCCTTAGCTGGCTTTTAGGTAACACATTTCTCAGAACATAGATTATACTGTTGTAGAGCAACGTAAGAGTATTGTTTTAGAAAAATAACAAAATAAGTGATGGCTTTGGAGGAAATTTGTTTGAAGAGAAATACTTTAGGGACAGATACCTCATGCACAATATAGTATTGAAAATCATTTATTATTAAAGGATCCATTATCATCACCCACCCCTTCCTTGCTCACTTAAAGATAAATAGAACATCACAAGAGGAATCCAAGGGTTACTTGTTCTGGCTAATATTACCCTTGTGCCAATAGGGCACATGGTTTCTACAACTCTCGTTTATCTCATTCATGAGTATTTTAAGTTCCCAACTTGAGTCTGTTGGCTACTCTCAGGTCTACCAAAAAGGGGAAGAAGTTAATCTCTACAGAAAGGGGCTGCCAAGCAGCCCTGGACACTTAAATCCTCACATCTGAGGCTTGAATGTGCAAGCCAAGCTCCCATTTCTCTATGAGATTGGAGGATTTGTGCCAGATCCTGTTTTCATCGAAAACAGTGATGGAGGAAAGGAACAGGAGCACAGAATACTTGAGGGAGGGACATGGTGGTAGAGTACCTACTGGCTCCCCTTCTTTGATTCCTTTATTATTTTCTTAAAACACTAGCTCAATTTTCCCTGGTCACAGGAACTCCCAAATGAAGATGGTAAAACAATGTGTTTTTCCTTTTTTTTTTTTTTTTTAAATAGCACATTCTATTTGTGCTTGAATCTTTTCTCTATGAGTTCCTGAAGCTCATTTCAACACAAATTATTAGTTGTATACTCTGGTAAATACTGATTTAGGTGTTTTAGGTTTGGCAGTGAATAGAGCTCATGAAAATCTCTGCTTTGAAAGAGTTGAATTTCAAGGGTAGGGAGACAGGCTAGAAAACAATGTGTGTAAGATGGTAAGTCCTAAAGCAAAAAGGGAAACGGGCAAGTGCTGGGAGGAGGAAAGGGCTGGCTGTTGACTTACAAGTAGGGCACTCAGAAGACCACAAGAAAGATATATTATGGAATGAACCTGGTGATGGATTAGCCTTATGGGGGAAGAATAGACCTAGTGGAAGGAAGAGTGAGCACAGTACATTCAAGACAAAGGTTGGCATGAGAGTTCCCACCTGTAAATATGGTACTGAGAAGACGGGGGGAAAGATGGTGAGTTTAACCACAGCCTGTGCTACATTGTCACTTTGTCGCTGAAAAGCAGGGGTTTGGGGTGAGCCCCTAGGAAAGGAGTAGATCAGGAGAGGCTGGATCAAGATAGCCATAGAGACAGATCATAGGATCTCAGTCCATTGTGTGTGTGATTTGTATGGCATTTGGCTAATACTCTAGTAAAATAGGAGTCATTAGAGGATTTGTTGTGTTTGCTAAACTGTAGAAAGATAACAGGTTGTTCTAGAATCTGATTACTGTTATGGAAAAGATGAGTGTGGGAATGAGGGGGAAGATATGTATACAAAATGAGAACAGAGATCAATTAAGATCACCTAAGAGACTGATACAGTAATCCCGGTAAGAGATATTGTGGACATTAGCCTTGGCGGCAGTAATGTACATAATAAATGATCAGGGTAGAGCTGGCAAAATTTGGTGATAGTTTGTGGTATGTAAAATCCAGGTGTAAGGTCTGAGAAAACCAGGATAGGGTAGTATTATATGGTGATAAAACTTGGAGGTAGAACAAGACTAGAGGACTAAGAGCTTTGTTTTGACTATTGAGGTCTTTGAAATGTATATTAAACATTGAAGTGGAGGTTTCAGGACAACGGGTATACATTATAAATCTGGATTGCGGGAATTCGTTTTGGATTTGCATCTACATTTGAGACTACATTTGAGTATAGATGGTATTTGAAGCTCAGCTATTTTGAGTCTTAGGAGAACCAGTGCTGCTAGAGAAAAGAGGTCAGCACAGTAGTACTAAGAAGCTGGAGAGGTGAACCGGTAAGAGAACCAGGAACAAACTGAAGATGTAACGGGAAAACCAGGTGAGCATAAGGACCTGGAAAAGAAGGGTTTCAAGGAGAAGGAATGGGTGGATGCTACTGATAAATCAAATGCAGCTGAGGGTGGTGTGATATCCATTGAGGACTCTTAGGAAAACAGGTTTGTTGAAGCCATGATTGAAGAATCAGTGGAGAGAAATTTGACACTTAAGTTTGCTGGAATTAAACCCAGGTAAACTTTTTGTCTGAACTTGAATACATACTGTGACTGTTTCCTAAGATACATATATGGAACATGTTATTTAATTTTATCTGGTGGTACTGGAATTTGAACTCAGGGCTTTGTACTAGTTATGTACATCCTCAGGCACTTGAGCCACAACTCTAATCCTTTCTGCTCTGATTACTTTTGAGATAGGGTTTCACTTTTTCATCTGGACCAAAATCCTATTTATGCTTCCTACTGTAGCTGAGATGACAGGTGCATATCACTATTCCTAGCTTTTTCTGTTGAGCTAGGGTCTTACAGACTTTTTTACCTGGTCTGATTAGAAACTGATTTGCTTACACTCAGTCTCCCATAGAGCCAGGATGGCAGGCATACCACCGTGCCAGCTATTGTTGAGATGGGATCTCCAACTCTCCCCACACCCCAACTATCCCATTAACTAGTATTATAGGCATTAGCCACCAGCACCCAGCTCTGAAACAATAGTCTTTAGAATATTCCACATAGAGACAGTTGGACAGTTGCTTTATTTTTTCTTTATTCCTTAAACACATGTCTGCTCTTCCCAAAGTCTTATCATTTAATCCAATGTGCAATTGTCTCTTCTCTCCAAAAACCCTTTACTTGGGATCCTCTCATCCACACAGACCCTAATATATTCTACACTGTCATATTAATCTTCTCAGAGTGTGCCCAGTTAGGAAAAACTTCAGTGGTCACCCACTGTTGACAGTGCAAGTTCATACTCCTGAGAAGCCAAGCTCCTGGCCACTCCCTCACTGTGGGTGTTCCATGATAGAGCAACCAATGTGCTTACTTTATAGTGGAACACCAGTCACTGTGGTCAGTGCAACAGTTTGTCTATCAGGGAGTAATACTTCCTCAATACACAGCAGTATTCAAATACTTCGTTAGCCCTCTGTTTCCTTCAAGGCTTTCTGCTCATATGATTGCAAGTATTGATGGATGTAATCTTGTTGCATCCCATATTTAGGCTTTAATTAAGCGCTACAAAATGGTTGCTTGAGCTACTTCTCTAGGCACACCAGTGTTTTACATGTGAATGAATTCACATAGTGCTTCAAGACAGATGGTGCATTACTCTTATACTCAACTGCATTTGGCAGTGTTGAAATTATACCTTCTGTGGGATCCAAAATAATTCAGTAATGAGGGAGCAACTTTGTCCTTTGATTTTTGTTGTTCTGGATTTCACTATTTGGAAGTGACTGAGCTTCCAGACAATAAAAACTACATGCAACCATTTAGCTACATAAATATGGAAATACTTTTATAAAATGAGACCACAGCCTTAAGCAGATGTATAATGAGAATCAGTGGATCAATCCTATGTATCAGTTTGACATATGGTGCTTCTTTTCATTAAAATGAGGTTTCTAGTAAAAGTGACCAGTATACAGCTACACTTAAACGGGCACAAAAATTTCTGTACTTGAAATTAACTTTGTCAAGTTTATGTTAACTTAAAATGGCAGTCTGTTCAAATGCTATTGAAATGAGTTTAAAAGGAACAGAAGATTTTTAAATTGTCTATTAGTCTTCTCTTCCTGCTTCAGTTCATTTTTCCTGGTTAATACATATATACTATACCTTAAATTGGGTCTCCTTATTTAAGTTCTAGGTTGCAATGAATAGTATCTCAATTTCATTTTAGCGAGTAGCATGTCCTCTATCATCTGTGAGATCCATAATTAGATATCGCCTTGCATTTCTTTTGGCTTGCAGCTTGTTAAAAGTAATCTTACTGATAAGATACTTATCTTCCCATCATGATTTTTCAAAGAAGGATTAATGTAACACTACTTGTCATTTGGGAAACACTGGATATTAATCATAGGATGCCAAAAATCCACAAGACAAGATACACCAGTGAAAACTGCGGAAGAGAAACAGCAAAGACATTCCTGCACTGATGTGTGGCGGTTATGGTGATGGAGAAAGAGGAACGCTGATTAGGGGAGGCCCGATGCTGTGGGCACAGCATCTAACACATTTGAACTTTGGAAAAGGCTTACGTACTCCATTAGAGTTTGGGTTAAAAATACTGGCTTGCCTGCTCTCATAATGTGGAAGGATAAGGCGATCAATAAAGTTTCCTTGGATTCTGTAAATCAGACTTGTTTCTATTTTCTTAACGTTCCAGGGAAGCCAAGATGACAAAGGGTGTTGGGGTTGATGGTAGAAACATTGGTGTTGATTTTATGTTATTCTAAATTCAGTTTTTGAGGTTAAATTCCTGAGCACTCACATTCCCTTGAGCACAAAAGATCAAGAACAGTGTGCCCAGACCCTGAGTTCACATCCCAGTTATACACACACACACACACACACACACACACACACACAGCACAGCACAGACATTCTGAGCACTTTTCTAGATTCATTTCATATAACATGGACTAATCTTTTAGTGGTTATCTTGAGCAGATGCTTCTTTAGCATCTATAATTTTGAACATGTCTAGAAAATTCAATTCCTGTCTCGACATAGCAGCATATCCTGGAAGAATTTAAAAGACTGACTTAGTCAGGCACTGGTGGCTCACACCTGTATTTCTAGCTACTCAGGAACCTGAGATCTGAGGATCATGGTTCAAAGCCAGCTTGGGCAGGCAAAGTCAAAAGAGATTCTTATCTCCAGTTAGCCAAGAAAAAGCCAGAAATGGTGTGGCTGAAATGGTAGAACATTAGCCTTGAGGAAAAAAGCTAATGGACAAGTGTTAAATTTACTTCCGTCTTGACTGACTTAGGGTTTATAGTCATTGGAAGGGAAAGAAACTACAAAGCCATGCTTTTACTCATGGTGCTGGATGTTTAAAAAACTTGGAAAGAAAGCATTTTATTTCATGGTTTTATTTTGGGTAGAGGCACTGTGGTAAATATGCAGACTTAGATAAATACGTAATGATATACAAACATACACATAGCACTAGCCTTGAGCAAAAAATGCTAAGGGACAGCAAAAGGCAACTTTAGTATTGATACACACACATATACACAAAGACTGACAATGGGATATGCACCCACAAGTGCCTATGTACCACAAATACTCCCAGAATCACTGGTGACATCTTCAAAAATCACTGGCATCTGCTTATTCTGCGCAGTGGGGATAGAAGACTAAGTTTCCATGCCGGGAATTTTCGTCACTTTAAAATGGAACATAACACAAATATATAAATATTTTATAAACAGGAAAATTATCAGTGGTATTAATTTTGATAGGTTTTACTTTTGAAACACAAAGAAGTCACAATTTATAGGTTTCAATGTATTCTTGGGGGAATTGGGCCAAGATTTATCAAAACTGTAAGTAAAACTCTCAAATAGCAGTTGGCACTTCAGTTCTTACCAGAATATTTAGTATACTAAACTCAAATCCCACTTATCTTCTTGTAGCTGACATTTTTTTTTCCTATTTCTCTTGGACTGAATTTTCTGGTATGTTACTGCATTAAAGACAACACAAGAAGTACAATGAGAGAAAGTTTTAGTAGTAAAATAATGGGCAGTGTAAAATATTTGGAAAGAATTTCTAAGTAAAATCTAATTTTCAATGGATAATTACATGTTTGGATGTAGCATCGAGCTTCATTCTTTTTCTTTTCTTTTTTTCTTTTCTTTTTTTTTTTTTTTTTTTTTTTTTTTGTTGCCAGTCATGGGGCTTGAACTTCAGGGCCTGAGCACTGTCCCTGGCTTCTTTTTGCTCAAGGCTAGCACTCTACCACTTGAGCCACAGCACCACTTCCTTGAGCTTCATTCTAATACCATTGATTTTGCTTTGGCTAATAGGTTGTGTCACATCTTTTTCATTGTTTTTGTTCATTTTATCTCAGCTCTGAAGTTTACTATTAAATGCTGATGAGTGTGTTAAGTGATTGTATTTCTTTTTAAAAACTTAACATCAGGTACACATTTTTTAAGGTTTTGTTCATAAATTCACTGTGGCTGCCCTAAGATTCTTCTAGGATTTTATATTTGAGAGCTGGTCTAGTTCAATCATTTCTAGATGATTCTGCTTCCAGACATCAATGAATCTAGAGTGCAAGGAGTATAGGCATCAAAAGAATTCTGGGTGTGGTGGCAACAGACAGCACAATCTTCTCAAGAGAAAAGCAAATTCTTTTAACTTTGTTTCTTCTAGACAAAAAGTAAGATATTTTCACTTTTCATTTTTAAAATTTTCTCCCCAAAGAGTTGTAATGGAAGAGTCTGACAGAAAGAGACAAAGCACATAGCTGCATCATATATATGTATAGTATTCCAGCTTGCAAAATGATTCCTCTTCAACCCTTCTTATTTATTGGAACAATGAAGCGGTTACATTGTGGTTTACAGAATTGTCATTCAGCTGATAAAACTCATAGAAAACAATGTACAGTATATTTGAGAAGAATGAACAGACTATACTCTTGAATTCATCCCAGGTTCAGTAAAGGGAGAAGAGGAGACATGGTTTATTTGTACTATGGCAGATATGAATGGAACAATCTTCCAATTAATATTTGCTCATCTTACCTAATTTAAGTACTTGTATGCCAAACAAAATATATAGGTGTTAAATTTACTTCCTTCTGGGCTCACTTAGGGTTCATAGTCATTGGAAGGAACCAAAACTAAGAAACCAGGCTTGTACTCATGGTGCTGGGTGTTTTGGAAAGCTTGGTGGAGAGGAATCATTTTATTTCATGGTTTTATTCTGGAGAAGAGGCAGTGTAGAATATACACAGGAGTAGATAAATATATAGTGATAGACCAACAAATATACACATATATTTGCCTAAATGCACACATACACTTGCTTACTTTTTGGAATTAATAGTCTTATAACCACAGCAAGGTTCAGGTGTTGATTTAAGGACAATAATGGAAAGTTAGAGAGTCTTGGCTACTTTCTGTTCATTATCTCTTCGTCCTTGCTTGCCCCCGTCTTTGTTTGTAGACACTGTTAAAAAAAAAAAAAAGGAGAGAAGGGCTGGGAATATGGCCTAGTGGTAGAGTAATTGCCTCAGATACATGAAGCCCTGGGTTCGATTCCTCAGGACCACATATATAGAAAAGGCCAGAAGGGGCGCTGTGGCTCAAGTGGTAGAGTGTTAGTCTTGAGCAAAAAAAAATAGCTAGGGACAATGCTCAGGCCCTGAGTCCAAGCGCCATGACTGGCAAAAAACAAAACAAACAAAACAAAACAAAAACAAGAAAGACGACCAAATGAACATAATGAACATAGTTACATCCATGACCCTTAAAATTATGAAGTACAGCAAGTTTTTTCTTTTGAAAACCAAACTGCTTTTTACCATACCAAACTGCTTTTTACCATAACTTTTGACCATGTTTTGTTCATTGTTCCATGTTTCTAATTAAACAAGCAAAATGTTAAGTATGCAGGAAATATTCTTTGCTTACTTTTTTCTTGTTTTTGATGCTTTGAATAAAGACTAAAGAAAAATTTAGCTACTCTCTGGCCCCATCAGAGCTGTAGTTTTGGGGGGTGTAAGGTATTCGATAGCACACTGTAAATCTCCACTAGATGTCAGTGTGTTACTAATTAAAACCAGCCAGTACTCTAGGACTTTTCTTGAAAACTACTGGAAAGGTGAATTCATTTATGTCTTAACAAAATGATAACTAAGGAGTTTGGGTGGTGCTAGCCAGAAATGAGTGTTACCTGAATATTAGTAACAAATCTATTTTAAGAACCCAGGACTTTTCATCTGGAGCTTTCACATGCTATCTACTTGCACCCTACACCCCCTTCACAAAAAGATAGGCTGCAATCAAGGATGTCCACTAGTAGTAGAGTAACCAGAATCACATAGGGGGGCACGATAGCCCAAAATCACATAGTCATCCTAGGATATGAACAGATTGGTATTTCTGCAATGATAGAGCATATGCCACCAAAACCTTGCTGTTCCTCCATAGGCACCTGTAGTGTATTGAAATAATTTCTCTTTGGGGAAAACTGTCCTTTAAATTAACTGACTTTCCTATGAAACCATTTCAGTAAGTGTAGAATAAGTAGAACCATTGGGATGTTATACCCTAAACTTAAATGTGTGTGTGTGTGTGTGTGTGTGTGTGTGTGTGTGTGTTCTTAATAGATGGTGAACTCAGACATGAGCCCCAGTCTTAGTTCATTTATTCAAAGAGGAAATTATAATTTGTTATGATTTATTACTCATGGTGCTTGGTATTTTGGAAAGCCTGGGGTTGAGAAAGCATTTTATTTCATGGTTTTATTCTGGAATAGATACAATATAGTAAGATGAAACTCAGAGTGTTTGAGAATTATGCATATTATATTTGTATGTTTTGCCCTATTGGGTTTCCTTAAAGAGAAGTGCATATGTGTGTGTATTTATATTAGAATTTACCTAATTATTCCATCTAAATTGTATAAATAGTTTGTAACTACATAAAATTATGTTTGTGAATAAAGATACAAAGAAACAGAATTTAAAGTGGTAGGCTTTTGGGCAAGTTATATTTCCCCTTCGACATAGTACTATGTTTTAAATAGTATTTTATTTATAATCATGTATAAAAATGAATAATCTATCATGTTCATGTGCATACTGACATTGGAAACAATTCAGTAACAAATCATATTTATGTTCCATAAAGAACATACATTCATTACAACACTGAGTGGTTATACAGAGCAGAGTAGAAAGAAAAACCATAAACTATAATTTCTCTTTTCTTTAAAGAGCAAAAGCCTCCCAGAATAATTCTTTAGTAATGTTCATCTACAGTGCAAAGAAATATATACAAAGTAAAGTCACTGATTATACTGATTTTATTTCATTAAGTCATTTTTTCTTCCTTACACTGTATGCAAAGAAAGGGAACATAATTGAAGAAAATCCTGTCCCTATTACTACTCACAATAAAAAGGATCTGCTGTGCTCTTGCAATCTGGAAGTCCTGGACAACACAGAGCACAGAAGACACAGAACTCGAGTGGATCACTGCACCACAGTGATGGTGATCCACTGAATAGAACCCATTCATGTGTGGTGACTCCACTAACTCCACAGAAGCTGTGATAGACAGTACCATTCCTGTGATATCCCCAGATCCCACTAAATAACAAAAGTCGTTACAAAGGAAAAGTAATACCAGCATACCTGCAGGTATAATTTATAGATAGTATAAGGTGGGAAATGGGAACCTTTCCTAAGTACATAGAGAAGAGAAGTGCTGTGGTCTAAAGACTTCCAGAATGACTTCTGTTGTTATAAAAAGACTACATGCACCTCAAAACAATTGTTACATTAGGAAACCCCTGCAATACTGAATCAATTCTTTACATGATGGAACAAGTTCCTTTTCTTGGCTGACAATTAGTCCTGTGTTGGACTGCTGGATATGAAACTTCATCACCAGGGATAAACAATTGAATTGACCCACTTGGTATCTATTATCGTAACAGATGATGGTTTCATCTGAAAGTCCTTGATCTGTTGCACAGGCAAAGCAGATAAGAAACCAGATGACCAAGCACACTTGAAAGCATTACCATTGACCATTTTGATGACAGTTATTCCATCTCAATCTGACAGAATATCCTGGAGTCCTTCAACAGTTGGTAACTTCTTTGATAGAAATTGCTTTTGGTCATCTGCATGATGAAATGCTTTCTCCTGCAAGATCAATCCTGCATGCCTGGTTTCTTGGCTGTCAGAATATCTCTACCATACTAAAGTTACAAATCCAAAACCAGAGTCTCCTGCAAGGTTATGTGATTCATGACCTGTCTGTGCCCCTGAAAGTATGTGCTAAGCCTGTACTGTAAAGACTTACTAATATGTTTTGTTAATCATGGATACAAAGAAATTATATTTTCTTCTCCACTGTCAAATTTGCAAAAACCTCACTTAGTTTCAACTATGGAAGAATTTATTCCTTGTAAGCAAATGCATTTTTTGTAAAAAGGTAAATTCTGGAAGATGATCTTAGTGTTTTGTTTTTCATTCATTGCTTTTTTGTTTCGTTTTGTTTTCACTAATTCTCAGTTTAGTAATTAAACTAGGCTAAGTGGGCAAAGGTGCAAGGTCAGACCTGCAAATTGTAAGTGGAGATAAATGACTGCCTAAATCCAGGAAAGTTGTTTGCTATGTTTAGTGGATTATTGGCATTAAGTAAATATTGATGAAGAAATGTTTAAAACTATCCTTCTTGTTTTGTGTTCCATAATATGGTATAAAGCTAAAAGCATCACCAGCAAAGTTCAGGAGATCATCTAAATTAAAATCACTATTGATTTTTGCATGCCTAAAACCTATCTTAATTCAGAATTCATATACAGCAAATCATGTGTGAATCAAACTGAGGTATAAATTCATAACATATCATTCATTCATAACATGAGAACTTGTTTTATGGTATATCTCATTCAAGTAATGAATAATAGCCACCACTGGACTATATGTGAAACTTCGTGGCTAAAAACTGTGATACACATGATCGATAATGAGACTATCAGTTGTGAAAGTCAGGCATGTGAATCAGAATTGGCTAGAGAACTTGTTAAAAAATAATGGATGTTTCCCAGAAAGGGATAAATGGCAGAACCAGAACTGTACACTTCGAAAAGTATTATAAAAATGCATATAGCCAGTTTAATTTTCAAGATTCCTGAAGTTATTGATATGTTACTAGCTACAACACCTAGACTACTAAATGGTTAGTCTGGAGTTATATCATTGAAGTAAATCAGCTGTTAAATTTGATTAAAATAAAGAGAAAAAAGAGTTAAAGTGGAAGCCCAGTCAGCCTCATGTCTGAGTTGTAAAAGTTCAAAACTCCATCCTCTGGCAAAACTTTCTTTACTAATTTCCTGGTGTGTCTAGAATCTCACCATTAGAAATGAATCCTTTGGCTTAAAATATAGTCATCTCATTTTACTATCTATACAACACATATACATTTTAATATGTATATAATAGTAACAAGTTTTATCAGTGACTGTAAAGCTTACTAGCTCATGAAAGTTGTTCCTCCTTTCACCATCTATCTGGAGCAAGTGGTGATTGGGACTGACTGATAGGACTGGCCATCAAGGAACGATGAGTGCCAATGGAAAAACTTTTGGAGAAACCAGAAAAGGTCAGTCAATTCCCTGCAGTTTCCAACATGTGTGAAGGAATCCTCTAGGTATCTGTGTAAACTATAGGTTACTTTCTATAGGGCCAAGGCAAGAAAATGCATGTATCTAACAGGCTCCCAGGAGATCGTGATGTTGCTGCTCTAGGGAGGACGACTTCATCGTCTTCACCCATTTGTCTTGTGCTCAGCAATCCAGGGATACTCTGAAGCCCTGACACTCATGTTAGAATCTCCTGTAGCATTTGTTAAAACACATTCTGGTTGGGTAGGTGAGGCTCACAAATTTGTATTTCTAACTACTGATGCTAGGGATGGATTAAATAGTGGTGCCTTGGCCAATGTAACACATCTGTGGGCTCTATCTTCAACCCTGGCAGAAAACCTGATAGCCCAACATATGCTTTTCTTCTGAGTTGAGTGCTTTCTGGCATGCTGCAAAGGTAAGCCAGCATTTTTATTTTGATCAAAAATATAAGTCAGTCCAACTCCCCACTCAAGCTCTCAAAATGTTGTAAATTTAGCTGCACACATGAAGATGGGGGTTTTATTTGATGGCTTGAAAACTAGCAGGAGGATAAATAAAAGAACGTTAGCAGACATTGGACTTCAGAATCATTACCTTGCTTAAGGACATTTAGCCAAAGCTAGTAATGGTGCCCTATGTTGAAGGCTTTTCTTGACAAAATGTTAAAAGTTTTATTTAAAATTAACTTGGAAATGTACTGAAAAACAGCCATGGGCAATGAGAATAAACTTTTGTAAGTATATATCTTCTGAGGGCAATGTTTATTTCATTTCAAGGATGGATATGAGGCTTAATACTTACTTTTTTATCTTATTATTGCAATAGCCTAAAATATAAAACTCTTACTGAGATTTTGATATACTATTCTCTTGTTTCCTGTCTATTTTAATCAGTTCTGTTTCCTCGATGTCTTTGAATGTGTCTGTATATGTATGTTGTTATTATTAGGAAATATTTCCTATGGACATATTTATTGATGATGTCAGTTTAAAAATAGTGTCATTACATTTGTTTCAGATTAAGTATGCGTTCACAACTTTTAAGCACATTTAAGTATAGAGGGCTTTTTTTCCAATCTTAAAATCAGAATTACTCCTATCATTTTAAGTTCCTGTCCAATTTAAGCTCCGGTGTTTTGTGATTTGTAAAATAATTATCACAATGGACATGAATTTAAGAAAATTAGCTTCCCTTGCTGGAGTTTTTGACAGAAGAAAATACACTGTTTCCACAACTGGGTAGTAAAATTGGAAGAACATGGGCCACATGAAAACTATAATATATTCTCCAAATAATGCATTCTAGAGTTGATCTACTGATCTATTCTAAACACAGCTAACAAAACTTTTTTTTCTTTTCCTTCCATACTACCTATAGAAACTTCTAAATTACTTAGCTGAAGAATGTGATACCACATTCAAAGAAATGTAAATCAAAACAACATTGAGATTTCACTTCACCCCAGTAAGAATGGTCATTATCAAGAAAACTAATAACAGATGCTGGTGGGGATGTGGCCAAAAGGGAACCCCACTATGCTGTTGGAGGAGTGTAAGCTTGTTCAACCACTCTGGAAAGCAGTGTGGAGGGGTTCCTCAGAAGGCTAAACAGAGAACTCCCCTATGACCCAGAAACCCCACTTCTGGGCATTTACCTAAAGGATCACAAGCAAGACCACACTAAAGCTACCAGCACAACAATGTTTATCACAGCACAATTTGCCATTGCAAAAATATGGAACCACCCCAATGCCCCTCAGTAGATGAATGGATCAAAAAATTGTGGTACATGTACACAATGGAATTCTAGGCCTCTATCAGAAAGAATGGCATTTCCCATCTGTAAGGAAATGGAAAGACTTGGAACAAATCATACTAAGTGAAATGAACCAGACTGAAAGAAGCTCTACAGTTTCCCTCATTGGTAATTATTAGTAGATGGTTAGGATAGTCCTAGCAGAAGATCACAATGGCTCAATCTCTATGTCCATATAAACACATATGATGATGCTAAACAAAATGAACTCCAAGTTATGGAAACAAGCAGTTTATCATTGCTGGTGTTATTTTCAACATACTGTATGACATTACACCTTTTCTTTTGTTTTTGTTCCCTATGGTTTTACTCATGATGTCACTGTGAATGATTTTGGTACCCTGGGTATTGTATATATGTTTATTGGAACTAGGGAGGGGAAAGGAAACATCAAAATGAAGGGACAAAGGGTAAAAGGGTGAACCAATGCAACAGCAATACTTACAAGACAATATACTGTAAACCATCTGTACAACTGGAGTGGGGGTAGCTGGGGAGGAATTGTGATGGAGGGAAGGTAGGAGATAAACAAGTGATGAAGTAACAAGTTTGATAAGAAATGTACTTATTGCCTTATGTATGAAACTGTAATCCCTCTGTACATCACTTTAACAATAAAAAATAAATAAAAAGAATGTGATACCATCTATGGTTTGGGTTTGTTTTCTTCACTAATTAAAGAATTTTAGGGCAGAAAAAATGTTTTTAAAGCAGACAAAACCATCTTACTCAGAAATTGGAGTTCACAGTCTCTTGCTCAGGGCTCACTAGATATAGAATCCCTTCCCTTGTTCTCCTTCCTGTAAGGCCGCAGTCCTTATCCAATTGGTCAAGAGGTAGGCATGTGTATCAAGGGGTCTCCTGATTGGTCTTTTTCTTTTGTAGCATGAATTTACAAGTCAGACTATGATTGGATTCTTCAACTCCATAAAACAGGCATGAAAAGTCTCTTGACTCGATGTAGGTTATGGGGCCACAGCCATGAAGGGCACATTCACTGGGGCCCAAAGCGTTTTGGAAATAAAGAAGGGTATCTTTAGCTGGGTCATTCCTCTTCACCATGATGGAGCTGGTCACAGCTGCCATCTTTTATCCCTAATCAACTAGTCAAGAAGCCTTTACTTCCCCTCAAGCACAAAAACCAAACCTTCTTAGTCTTCATATTCCTAAGGCTCTAACTAGGGTCTCAGAGTAGTAGCTTATTAAATGATTATTTGTCACTTGCCACTGAAGATTTCTCTACAATTTATATAATAATTTTCTCCATAGGACATTAATCTTAAAGGGAAGTCAGAAAGTGCATTCATTAGTTTGTGCCTTAGCACCTCAAAAGTTCTTCCTTTGACCTAAATAAAGGAAGGATGATTGCTTGGAAACTCTAAACTGTTAGTAACTTTCCATTGTAGCCCAAACCTCACAAAAGCAGGAATGTGGGCAACAAGGTTGCTGTTCATCTATGTTCAGAGCTTCATCTGATGATTGACATATATTTGTGTCTTTCATAGATTCTTTTTTTATAAAACAAATGTGAAGATCATTTTTGTCCTTCTGTATAAGAACATAGGTATTTCAGATTTGTTCCTTCTTATGGCAAATGCAAACACTTCAGAGCCTGCAACCAAAGGTACTACTGAAACAAACTATTCATATTACTTCTGAAAATCTTTTCTATGTGTTCATTTATTTTTAAGTGATTCTCCACCCAACCTAACTCACATTTCAATTCTCCCTTCCTCTCTCTTGTGGTCCATCTCACCATGTTCAGAGTCCTCTGCCCAGCTTGCTAGTAAGGTGATTCCCACTGCCTGACAGTTTCCTGTGTCAGGAGGGAGGGAACTTTTCGACTAGAAAATCATGAATTCATATCTCAAAATGTGACACTAGGCAATATATAGAAAGATGTTTTGCATCAAATATAATTATTTTGTTGCTATTTGGGTGGGGACTTTTGTGGATGTAAAACATATTTGAAATTTTATAATAAAAAAGATAATATTAACCAGATTTTATATTTATGTTCATACTCCTTTGAGCTATCTGTTTTGTTTCAAATTCTTGATCAGCATGCTTACTTAATGGAAGTTATGCTATACACTCGAGCCATGCTTCCTGTCTGGGATTTTACTGGTTACTAGGATATAGAATCTTGTGTATTTTTATGTCCAAGATGGCTATGATCCAAGATCCTAAGAATCTTAGCCTCTTGAATAACTAGTTTTCTAATTGCAAGCCACTTGTGCTTGGCTTTTTTTCCCTCCAAATAGGACAACTTTGTTCTAGACCTTAGTAACACTAATACTTACATTCAAACTTTTAAAAAAATGTTTTTATTGATTTTTTGAGAAGTAAGCAACATTTATCCAGGTGCAATTTTGGGCAGTAAGATAAGACTGGGCATAAAGTGGCATTCTTAACAACACAAGCTCTCTCTCACCTAGCTATTGAAACTTGGGTAAATTGCTTAATTTCTCTGTGCTTCAAATTCATATTTAAGTTGGAAATGAAAATACTATTTGTTTGTAATGTTATTGTAAGTGCTGAATGAGATCATGCTTGTGAAAAATTATATCATAATATCATAATGGATCTGTTTCTCCATGGAAAGGATGCTGCTTTCCTTTGCCACCAGTTCTGAATTTTCCCCTGCGAGTTCACATCAATACTTAGCTTTTAGAACTGACAGCAGAAGAATAAAATTCTTGACTTTTTATTATTTCTTGGGTTCTGATCATTACTTGATATTTTGCAAAATTGTTTTTTAACTGCTAGACCCTTCATTTGCAACAGACATGTTGATTTTATGAAAATAATTTATTTAGCAGGTGTTATCAATATACATAATTCCAGTATGTAATCCTTGATTAGGGCAAGTAGGTAGGATAGGTATTGTTCAAAGGTAAATGAGTTGAAATACCAATCTTAAATATATCATTGAAGTTTTTTGTTTCGACTTTTGAGAAAAGAGTTTCTTCTGAAACATTCTATAATATTCTTTCATTCTAAGCATCTACATTTTTCATTAACATATATTATTATTTGTTTCTTGATAATAGTTCTAGACACATTAAAGCAAGAACCATCTGGTGTATAGGCTGTGTAAAAGTAGTAACTCTGGTTATGTTCCCTAGAACATTGAACAGTGTCTTTCTTTTGTTTTTCTCTTTTGTACACATGGCCTGTGGGGCTATGAGGGCAAGGGTGAGTATTGGTTACTCTTACAAAGAAGGTTCTGGTGCAGGAAGATTACATAGAGAGTAACGAGTGGACACATGTTGATCTGGGCTCTGGCATTGTGTCTAGCTGCCTTGAGCCCGTGAACTGAATAATAAAAGGCTCTATGGCATTCTAAAAACAGAAGTCATGCTCTTATCTGTGGAGAAAAAGGAGAGAAAGAAAGGACCTTTTGGTGAAAGGTGCTTCAAACATAGAAGCCTGACAAAAGTTTGTGGTAGTCAAGGAGTCCAGGTATGATTTCTTTGATTTTTTCAAAAATCCCAACATTGAGGCTTTTAGTGAGACTAAGGAATTTTTCCAGAGTTACGAAATAACCAAGTTAAGACTTGAGCCCAGGATCATGTAAGTGCAATCCTGCAGCATTTTATTGCAATGCCCTAGTGGATGAGCACTCTCTTAAAAGGATGCTCACACTGCTAGTCCTGTGTTCCCACTGTAAAAATGGCCAAAACAGATCTGAATGAAAAATTTCCAAAATACATACTCATCCTACACTCCATGACTGCAGGCGCCTACCCTACCATTACTCATTTGCACCTAATGCTGAATATTTAGAGAGGAATTTAAACACTGAAAATATAGCATTGAAGTGTTTTTCTATTTTGATCATTGACATTTTGAGCACAAACCTGGAAATCAATTATCTAGCTTTGAAACTGACTGCTAGTCATAATAAGTCCTTAGAATGAACATCACTGGACATTTTTTTATGTTAGAAGTCCATTTCAATATGTAGTTTCGGAGATGATGAATTGCCTTAGAACCCAGATAGGCTTAGGTCCTAAATATTTCCTGTCAAAGAAAATAAGTAGCCTAGGTTGTACAAGATCCAAAGCAGTGTTTTAAAAAATGTGTTTTAACCTCATCATTTGGATCAGTAGTTAATATGTAAGTATCTGGGCCCCATTCCAAATCTATAGTGACAGAAAATATTAAAATGTAATCCAGAGTCTGCATTTTAATAAACACCCAATATGAATTTCATACCCAGTAATATTGTCTATAAGTGGCAGAAATGGACCGCTGTTGCAATACAATGTTTTTCAAAAGCATAGGTGTGCTTCCCAATTTAGTAATAGGCAAGAAGGAACTCTTAGAAACATTTTTTCCTATACCCTTCTGTTGTTTATTTTTTTCTGCTTGTTTTTAGAAATTGACACAAAGAAAAGAACATAATTTTTATTTTACTTTATCACTGAGCAGATAAAACATCTATGTCATAATGGTAGCCTCCTAAAAAATATTTCTTGATGGCTGGAAGTTAGGATTATTTTACATGCTACAAAATACTGGTTCTCAAACTTCATGGCTTCATTCATTTTGAATATTGGTAGTGGTGATCCTCAGTTAGTTTTGAATTTAGCCAAGAATAATTTTCTCCCTAGAATGCATTGTTGTATTACCAAACAATGATATCCCCACACAATGTTCAACTGTTGAGAGTAGAAGCAAAAAATATGTCCTCGAGGAATCACACACACTACAACACAATCACTGATTTCCTAAACAATATTATATGACACAAAGATTGACCAATAAAAAATAAAGCATTTTTTTCTGTGGACAGCATGTTAGCTTAAAAACTTCCTTATAATATTCAGAAAGCTCAGTAAATAACATGATTAATTTCATGCAGTAAAAGGGATGACATATAGTTGACTAGAGCTGTTTATTCAAAAAGGTACTATGCTCAAGAAACTGACCTCATTAAGTATTTGGTAAATACAATGGTGATGTTCTACTTTATGGTGGAGGCTGAGTCCTATCCTAAAATATTTTGTAGATGAAAATTGGTTAGCAAGTATTGCCCACTCTGACATAGAATTAGTATAAAGTTTCAAAAAAAGTAGTAACTCGCTTTTTATGTTTTTGAATATAAACTGTTTCTGCTCAAAATGTATGCCTATTTAGAAGATCCAGTAGAAAAGTTGACAAGCTGAGGCTGATTGTTTGTCTTTTGTCTCTACGACATTAAGCAGTGACACGGCTTCAGAGTTTTTCATTCCCTTCTCTCAAGGAATCTACATGTTTGGGGAAAGTAAAATATATTCACATGACAAGACAAATTATCAAATGAAAGACATACGTACATCCTAATGGAATTGAAAATTGGTGACCCAGGCCTATAATCCCAGCTACTCAGGTGGCAGAGACTTGGAGGATCATGGTTTGAAGCCAGCTGGGTCTGAAAAATCCATAAGATTCCATGTCCAAGTAGAATAAACCTGAGGTAGAGACATGGGTCATAGAGTACCAGCCATGAGCAAGCAAACCTAGCAAATATCAGACCCAGGTACCATCAATTAATTAATTGTTTAATTAATATAACAATTTTAAAAATAAAAATATGTCAGGATAGATATCTTGGATCTTAAATAATAAAAGAAATTCCTTGCAAGAAAGCCATGGGGCTGCATCTTGTATAGAATTTAATTAAGAAGTAGGTCATGAGAGAAGACAAGTAATACCTACTAAAATAATAAAGCAAGATAATTAAAAGGTGCATTTGGTAAGATGCTATGTTTTAAAATAGGTATACAGTAATGTTTATTGAGAAGAAATTAAGGCTGGTTAAATAAGTGCATTAAAAACAGATATATAGAAGTAGTGCTGTGGCTCAGAGTGGTAGAGCCTTGAGTGACAAAGCTCAGGGACAGATCCCAGGCCCAGAGTTCAAGCCTCATGTCCAACAAAAAATTAACAAAAACTCAGATAGGTTCCTGAAGATTTATGAACAATAGCTTCCATTCTGGGAACTTCAAAATAGATGTTCCTGGGAGCAAAACTATGAATGAATCTATGGCATCCAAAAGTTTCTTCATTCTTGTCCTTGAATGAAATGGATTTTCCTATGATATCTAATTTCTTGCTAATATCTGTTCTTTATGCCAAGTTGGGAAAATGACAAATGAAAATATTTTCCTGAACAAGACAGTTTTCTCCCTAAGAGAAATTCTGGAGTGAGCTATTCAAATCCAAATAAAAGCTTAACTGTATAACCCATAATGATAAATAAAAATAACTTCTTTAGTTGCTTTTTTCTTGTTCTCATAGCTGGAGCTCTCTGCCTCACTAATAAGAACATTCCACCTACGTTCTATTTCTACATGGCAGTTGCTTTATTTCTAGGCAATCAGTGCTCTCACATCTCTGCCTTTCCTTTTCCGTGATGCTGAGATTAAACTCATTCTCCCTGGATATCCTCTGAACTGCTCCCTAGAAGCAACTACTATTCATTATTATTTAATGACTTCTTGTCCAATCTAATGTGGGTTTTATATCCACATATGTCCTTTTATTTAATCATTTCCATAACCATAAGAAAGAAGTGTAATTGTCCCTATTTTAATAGATATTAAAGCACAAAATTAAAGAACTGAAATAACCTGTCCTAGACAATAGTGCAAATGCAAGACAACAGGGACTGGAAACAACTGTGCCTTCTGGAATTTGAAAACAAGCTAGTCTGAAACCTTGTTCCATTCCTTTTTAAAGCTTCTCTCAATTTGTTTTCTTTCTGTGTCTGGCTTAACTAGAGAAGAACTGCAGCTGCATTAATGTGAAAATTACCATCATATGTGTTCCCTCAAAGTATCATTAAAAATAAAATTATTCAATAAGCATGCCTTGTAATAATGAGCATCCATATCTGTGCACAGATCATGCAAACAATGTAACAGCAACATCTAAAATTGTGTTGAACCAAATTTTTGGGTCCCATGGCCAAATTAGCACTTAAAATTAACCATCAGAGCTACTAAATGCTGATCTGCTGGCTTTTCTTACCTGTCAATTTCTGTGAGAGGCGAATATCTGCAAGTCTACTTGCTTCATAGGAAGACGTCTTACCTTTCCCAACTAATTTCAATAAACTTCACTGTTCCATGTTCACACATGTGCATTCACTAGTAAAAACTTTAAAGCCATTATATAAAAGGACTCAGGGGCACGGGGAGTAGTGTGGTAATTAGAAGCTTATCCAAATTTTGGGGCAAAGAATAAAATTTAATTTTCCCAAATCTGGAAGCATAGTATGGTGAAAGGAAAAGACATATATTCCAGTTACTTTTCAGATTAGTTTTAGTGTCCCCCCTTTTCCATAAGTATTTCATTCTTTCATCAGCTATGTCTATTTTCTGGAGCATCCATGAGATGAGAATCGTGGCAGGCTGTGCGAGTGGTGGTGGGAGATCAGGTGTCTAATTGCCTATCCAAGAAACTGAGATCATCCATGCTTCTGATAAAAGAAGTCTGTGCGTATGATACACTCCTGCATTCACAAGTCCACTTTGGTCCTAATTCTGGATAAAATCCAGAGCTTTCCATCAGTAAAATCACAAGTAAATGAAACACACAGCATGTAGAAGAAATAGACCACAAAAGCTCAATAGTTATGTTCATATGATCATACAAAATAATATTTATTGAAATGAACTCCAAGAAATGGAAACAAGAGGGTTCCCCCCCCTTTGTTGCTGTTTTTATTTTCTTTTCCTTTTGCTTGTTAATTTATCTACTTCTGGGATGGTAAGAGGAGCTACAGAAAGGTTGGGACAAAGGGTGAACGAATGCAGTAGTGATAGTCACTAGACACTATGTTGAAAATGAACCACACAATTTGTGGGTGGAGATAGGAGGTAAAAACTCGGAGAGAACAAAGGAAGGGGTAACATTGTCCAAAAAGAAATGTACTCATTACTTGATTTATGTAACTGTAACCCCTCTGTGTAAACCTTTACAACAACAATAATAATATATGTAAATAGAAGACAGTAAGGAAATATAAAAGAAGACTTCACTTCAACCTCACTGTGCTGTGATAAGTTAAATATGCATACTATAATTCCTAAAACGACCACTTAAATGGCCAAAAGATACACTAAAAAAAGTGAGTTGACGTAAAATACATTTCTGAAAAATATTCAACTAGCTCACAGGAAGGCAAGAGCAAGAAACTGAAATAAGAAACAGAAAAAAACAATTTCTTTAAAAGAAATTACTATATATCAGTAATTAGAGTAAAAATTAGTATCCCAAGCTATCATTGCTTGGAATAAATTCACTTTAAATGTGATGACTTAGGCAAGATGAAAGAAATAGAATATAAAAATACCAATTATGCTAACATTAACTTGAAGAAAGCAAGTGTAAGCCAGTTGTGATGGTTCAATAATTCCAGTTACTTAGAAGCTAGAGATTGGGAGAATCATGGTTTTAGATCAGCCCAACTGAGACTCCATCCAATCAATTAGCTGGGTATTGTGTTAAGTACATGTCGTTCCAGCTACACAAGAGGTGTAAATAGAAACATTATAGTCAAACCCCAGTAACAGCATGTAATCACATGCTCATGCACGCGTGTGCATACATACACACACAAATCCCACAGAGTACACGGTTCATATTCTCAAATAATGTATATATTCATATCAAACAAAGTTTAACAATATTTCTTGTCCATATTAGGATTTAAAAGTTGGGCCACATGCTCAAAAGGTAGTTGCACTGCCAGTGAGCCAAACTTCCAGCTATTATTTTCAGTGGATATTTTGAGATAGAGTCTCATTTCTTACCCTAGACCACTATATTCCTATTTTATATTTCCCACCATAACTGAGATGACAGGTGTGTGTCACCATGCCTTGCCTCTTTCATTGAAATAGAATCTCATGAATACATTTGCCTGTGCTGGCCACTATATAGGATTAGACATTGAGCCCTGGCTACATTTTTTTTTTTTTTTTTTTGCCTGTTCTGGGCCTTGGACTCAGGGCCTGAGCACTGTCCCTGGCTTCTCTTTGCTCAAGGCTAGCACTCTGCCACTTGAGCCACAGCGCCACTTCTGGCCGTTTTCTATATATGTGGTGCGGGGGAATTGAACCCAGGGCTTCATGTATACAAGTCAAGCACTCTTGCCACTAGGCCATATTCCCAGCCCCCCTGGCTACATTTTTAAAAGTAGAAATCATATAGCGTGTTTTCTAAGTAAAATATTTTCAAAATACAAACAAGCACCAGAGAGCTACCAGGAACACGTTTTTCTCAGAAGCCCATGGTTTTTCTCTAAAATAGATCATATTCTAAGACCTAAAGAAAGACTAAACTATTACTAGGCCATAATGGCCTGAAATAGAGCACAATAGCCAAAGAAACTACAGATGGAGAATGAATCTCACATTGTTGAATGGCAAATAGGACATGGAAGAAATAAAGGGAAGTCTAATATTCCTAGAATTCATTGAAAATAAAAATAGAACTTAGCAGAGCTTTTGAAACACAGTGAAGAAAAATTTATAGCTAGGTTACAAAATAACTAAGTAAATATGCAAACAAGCAAGCAAGAAAACAAATAAGTAGATAAATAAATAAATAATAGCTTAAGGATGCATCTCAAGTTCCTAGAAAAACCAAGAACTAGCCAAATTCTATACTGGGAGATAGGGAAAAAGAAATAAGTTTAGGGAAGAAATTGATGAAATAGAGATCAACTTGTACACAAAGAATTAATGGAGCAGAAAGTTGGATTTTTGAAAACACAAAATCAGTAATCCCTTAACTAAGATAGCCAAAAGGAGGAGGGAAATGACCAAAAGAAATAAAAGTAGACAGCACACTGAGGATATGACAACAAATACAAGTGTAATCCAGAAGGGCAAGAAGCAACACTTTGAAATCCCAAACTGAAATAAAAAGTAGAAAATCTAAAAACAAATAAATGCCTTTCTAGATGCACTGGACTCACCAAAAAATGAATTAAGAGTATATAAACCACTTAACTAGATGCATAACAAGCAAGGAGAATGAAGCAATAGTAGTCTCCTAACAAAGAAAAGCCCAAGATCTGACAGATTCACTGATGAATTATACCACACCTTTAAAGAACTCACAGAAATACACTAAACTTTTCCTTGAAATAGAAAGAAAAGAAGCACTACTAATTACATGAAGCCAAAATTACATTCAAATCATTGACAGCACCCAGAGATGGCAAGAAGGCAGAGAAACAGAACGGCTTACACTCTGCTGGTAGAAATATAAAATGGTACAGCCACTCTAGAAAACAGTTTGGCAAGCTCCTAAAAGACTAAACATGCTCTCTCCATATGTTCTAGAAATCACACTTCTTGGTATTTACCCAAAGGAGTTGAAAACTTAACTACCACACAAAACACACACTTGCATGTTCTTAAGGACTTTATAATTGCCAAATATTGAAAAGAACCAAGGTGTCATTCAATAGGTAAAAGGACAGATAAGCTCTGGTATATCCAGACAATGAAATATTATTCAGTCCCCAAAAGAAATGAACTTTCAACAATGAGAAGACATGGAAGTATTTTAAAGGCACATTTTTAAAAGCCAGAAGTCAGCCTGAGAGGGCTACAAACCTTAATATTATTCCAAACATAAAAAAAGTAAAACCATGTAATTGTCATGTAACCTATCTATTAAGCTTCCAGGAATTTTATCTCAAAAAATGAGTAATTATGAACATTCAAAAACATGTTCAAAATAATTATAGCTTCTTTGCTAGTATTAGTTTTAAAAACAAACTCCTGCAATATGTGAGTTTTTCAACTGTGAGTCAGTCTTATAGTTCCTATGATGTAAAAGTACTCCACTTTCGAATAACCAATAAGGAGAACAACCTACATGTCTCTCCAGAGAAATGTGTTGTAATTGAAAAGAGCTAATTCTTAAGGTTATGCAACAAATGAATCTACTTATATAATTATATATTGAAATGATAAAATTACACTAATGAGGAACAAATTATTTCTTGGTTCCTGAGGGAGAACAGCAGGTAGGGTGGGAGGCAAGGCTTGCGGTGAGGACTATCTTCTGTCTCTCTTGTCTCCTGGTTACTACATGCATTATTTTACAAAGAAACTTAGTAAAGGGAATACAGGATCTCAACTTTATGAAAATATACAGTTAGCTCAAAATTAAAAGTTGAAAAAGTCTTATTCAAAAATATACATCGGATATTCAGAAATGTTTGTTTAGCCACATGCTAGTGGCTCATGCCTGTAATCTTATCCACTCAGGAGAATAAAATCTGAGGACTGAGGTCCAAAGCCAGACCAGGATTATCTCCAATTTACCAGCAAAAAGTTGAGAGGGGAGATGTGGCTTAAGTACTGTCCTTGAGCAAAAAAGCCTGGGCCTTGAGTTCTGGTCCAGTACCAGCAAAAGTAAAATAATAGAACTAAGTTTGCAGCACATTCTTAAGTCTTTAAAAACATTTTTTATCTTTTAAGTAGTTATACAAAGGGGTTGACATTCATCAAATTATGTATAGATACAATGAATTTCGATCAATGTCATCCTTTTATCATTCTCTGTCATCCTTTCATCATTCTCTGCTATCCTTCTCAATCCGACTCCCTCCCCTCAATTTTCTTTTTTTTTAAATAAGAAATTGAGGCATTTAATAACGCTATAAAATAAACTGGGTTAAGCAGACATACAGAAAACTCTGCTCTCAACTACTTAATATACATTTTTCTAAGTGCACATGGAGCATTCTCTAGGACAGATTATATTTTGTGGGCCAGTATAAATTTTAATAATTTTTAAAATATAAAGATGATACCAAGTACCTACTCTGATCACAATGAAATAAAATTAGAAACAATAGCAGAATGAAAACTGGAAGACACACAATATATAAAAATTAAACATTGCAGTATTAAGCACATAATTATTCACAGAAGAAATCATATGGGGGATTATAAAATACTTAAATGAATCAATTTTCTTAATTTTGTAAGATATGCATTTAATTTTGTGACTGCACTGACTCTTCCTCTCTTCAGTGGTCTACCGCAACCCCTTCCCCCACCCCACTATTCCTTTCTTCTACTTTTTTATTTTGTCACTCATGGGGTTTGAACTCTGAGCCTAGGCAGTGTCCTTGACCTCTTCTGCCCAAGGCTAGTGCTCTACCACACTAGGCCATATACCACTTCTGGTTTTCTGGTGGTTAATTGGAAATAAGAGTCTCATGGTCTTTCCTGACTGGGCTGACTTTGAACAGTGATCCTCAGGTCTCAGCCTCCTGAGTAGTAGGATTACAGGCAGGCAACAATTCCTTTCCAGCACTGGTGTCCTAGTGTTTCTTTTGCTGGAATGTAAGTTAGCCTTTCTGAAGAATTACATTGCGTTCTTGAATCTACCATATTTTGGTTCCACTTTGTACACATTTTTGTGTACACTTGGATACCACACCAAAGTGTATATCTATAAATTTATAAATTGATTCTAGATTCCTCATATGAGAAAAACATACATTCTATGTCTCTTTGAGTTTGAATCTCTTCACAGAGTTTTTTTTCCAGGTCCTTCCATTTCTTGGAAAATGATGAAATATCTTGCTTTTTAATGGATGAATAAATGCCATTGTGTATATATGCATGTAAAAACTGGATCAAAGTGTCAGAAATATGCTGTAGTTTTGAAAAAAGCTAAGAAGCTGTATCGAATTTCTGAAAAGAAAATCTCAACCTGTCTCAGTTCTTTTTAGACATCTTATGCTTTTCTTCTTGTGTTTTCCCAAAGAAAACTGACTTTTTAGTGTACACTCTAAATTGTTCTATATTTTCACCATCAAAAATATTAAATTTAGGGCTGGGGATATGGCCTAGTGGCAAGAGTGCTTGCCTCTTGTACATGAGGCCCTGGGTTCAATTCCCCAGCACCACATATACAGAAAATGGCCAGAAGTGGTGCTGTGGCTCAAGTGGTAGAGTGCTAGCCTTGAGCAAAAAGAAGCCAGGGACAGTGCTCAGGCCCTGAGTCCAAGCCCCAGGACTGGCCAAAAAAAATAAATAAATAAATTTATAGCACATCTTAATGAAGGATATATTTGCCTTCATAGCACTGAGTATTAATTGCTTGTCAAGTTCCCAAGCTACTCTGTGTGCTTTCCAAAACTTGCTTTTATATATTTAGATATTTTAATAGAATTAAGCACCTGGGAAAGTAGATAGTTTTTACTTGCCTTCAACATACAATGAATGAGTATCAACAAAAGGAAAGAAACAGACAAATAGGTGATGGAGAGTTTTGTCTGTTTTTTTTTAACAGATTTATGACATAAAATTCAAGTATTCCTATATACATCTCTTTTATTAGGGGGCTGACAAAGCACTGCCTGACACAACATCCAGGCTGGGCCTTTCTTCCCTCAGTTCTTTTATGAGCTCTCTTTAATTCTGTTGTGCCAGCCTCCTGGAATCCATGAGCTGAAAACTGAGATATTTATTTCTGTCCAAACCTGCTTCCCTGAGTGCTCAGCATCTTCTCTAGGACATTTTTAGAAATGCTCACTTTAAAAAAAAGAAAAAGCTTTGTTTTTAATTGTCATTAAGGCAGTGAGTAAATTTCTTATCAAAATTGTTACCTCCTTCTTCGTTTTACTCCAACCTTCCCCCCTCTCTGGTTCCACCCCCCCTCTCCCTGGTTCTCTCCTCACCCTCCCCTGGGATGTACAGCATATTGTCTTGTAAATATTGCTGTTTCATTGGTTCACCTTTTATCCTTTGCTTCTCCATTTTGATGTTCCCTTCCCTTAGTTCCAATAAACGTACATACAATACCCAGTGTACCAGTCAGTTACAATGACATCAGAAATAAATCACGAGGGACAAGGTAACAAACAGTACAAGAAATGTATCCAACGCCTAACGTATGAAACTGTAACCTCTCTGTACATCAGTTTGATAATAAAAATTTGAAAAAAAAAGAAATAAATCTATGTGGAGGAAAGACAAAAGAAAAAGGCACAATTTCATAGGATACATTGGAAATATCAACCAAGACAAACCACTTATTTCCAAGTCTTGTAGTTCCTTTTGCTTAGGATCATCTTACGTGATCATAAATACATTGCTATTAATCTATTGTGCTCCTCTGCTAGGACTGTCCCAGACAAGTACTAATTGTTTCCAATGAGTGAAACCATAGAGTTTATGTTTTGTTGGGTCTGGCTCACTTCATTTAGTATGATTTGTTCCAAGTCTTTCCTTTCCTCACCAATGGGGCTAAGTCATTCCTTCTAATAGATGTATAGAGTGCCATTGTGTATATGTACCACATTTTCCTGATCCATTCATCTACTGAGGGGCATCTAGGTTGGTTCCATATTTTAGAGATGGTAAATTTTGCTGCGATGTACATAGTCATGTTGGTGGGTTTAGTGTGGCCTTGCTCATGAGCCTTTGGATAGATGCCCAAAAGTGAGGTTTCTGGGTCATAGGGGAGCTCTATGTTTATCCTTTTGAGGAACCTCCATACTGCTTTCCAGAGTGGTTGAACAAGTTTACACTCCCAACAACAGTGTGGTAGGGTTTCCTTATGGCCACATCTCCACCAGCATCTGTTGTTGTTAGTTATGAAGTTCCCGGAATTTACAGGATGCAAAGAATGTGAATGTGCTGGAATGACAGCATGAACCACCCTACCTACTGGCTCACAAAGAAATACTGTAACACCAATGTCTGCAGTGGCCCTGTTATCTTGTCATTGGGCTTGAAGCTCTGCATGGTTGTGCATCTGGGCTCCTTTGGAATATTACGGCTAAAGTCCTTGGTGAACGTTGAAACAATGTCCACGTGGCCATGATTACATTCTGCCTCCATTGAGTAACATCTTTTGTATACAAGCCTCTACTTCTCTCCATCTCCTAAGACTTTTGGCTTTTTCCACTTTTAGACACCACCTTGCCAACTGGTGCTAACCCCATTGGTCTTTCTTGTACTGTCCTAGGCAGTCCAGCCCAGAAAGAGTCGGGTCTGGAGCATACCCCTGACTAATCTATGCCTCAGCCTTGGTCTGCAGAGCATGCCAAAGCATAGAACAGGCAGTTTTACTATTACATCTCTTTATTTCCCTTTGGAATGCTTATTTCTTTCTCTAGAGAAAAGGTGAAGCTTCAGTCTTTGTCTTGTTTATGATAAGTTAGCATTCATATGAAATATTTCTTCCACTGAAATGTTTCAGGGAAGGTTTTGTTGGTTTGAAAATGCCACAGGCTTTTAAAGTCATGTGCATTTCTTTTTCTTTTCTTGTGCCTGTCCCGGGCTTGAACTCAGTGTTTGGACACTGTCCGGAACATTTTTACTCAAAAGTAATACTCAACCACAACTCAACTTCTGGCCTTTTGGTGGCTTACTGGAGATAAGAATCTCACAAGCTTTCCTGCACAGGTTGGCTTCAAACCATGACCCTCAGATCTCAGCCTCCAGAAAAGCTAGGGTTACAGGTGGTGCTAGGGTTACACCAGTGGTGCTCTGCTTGTACTGTTTTTTAAGCTTAAAATTCCTTTCATTTGGAGTAGGTCATTACCACACATCCTATGACTTCAATTACAGCAAATTTTCTTTTTTCCTTGGCTCCCTAGGCGTCAAGTTCTCCTCTGCGAACTGATGTCTCCAGAGTCTTGTTTCTCCTTTCAGGGATGTTGTACTTTTAGAAAGGAAGCATTTATACAAGTGGGAAAATATAAAAATCATAGCCCTATCTGTTGTTCTCCACTACACTTAACTGAATTATCTTATTCCATAGCAAGGCATAAAGGTTAACTTACTGTCTGATGGATGTAAATAGTGATATAATATTGTATTCATATCAATTCAAACAGGCAAATATATCTCTATATTAGAGTAATCCTTGGGACTGTTGTAAGTGTCTTCACAAATAGACAGTTGTCGCATTAACTAAGGACTTGGATACTCAAAAAATAGTTTTAAATAATGTTTCAATTTTAATTGGTAATATATGAGTTTTACGAAGTAGATATTATGATCTAGAAAATTCACTTGTTTTTACTATTCCTATTTTTCTTTTCCCCTATTTTCTAATTACTTCTGTTTCTCTTTTTTTTCTTGTCATGCTTTCTTCCTTTTTCTTGCTTTCTTCTGCCCTGTTATTTATGGTCAGATTGAAAACTATGTAACCACTAGGTGGTGGTACAAGAACACAGGGAGAAGTATTTTCGTCAACAGACTAGGAATTAGTTTTGATTTCTTACTCAGTTTTTCAATTGCTATACACTTGGGCCTGTAAATGCCTCCTAAGGGATGTCATTGTGATTGCTGTTTAGTAGTTGAGCTGACATAAAATTGATGTTGAGCTTTACAGCAGCTGTTACAGACCACTTTATGTTGATGTTGAGACTTTTTAAAAATGCTCATTGCTTGAATCTGTTAACTCTTCAGTAGGAACTGTTAAGCTTTCGGCATCATTTGAAGGGTTGGCTTATATATTTCAGACTGATTTACAGATCTTGAAATGTTGCAATTGAGACTACTTAGAATTTATAATATTGCTTTACTTAACTGGCTGAGTTTTCAATAAAGAAGTGACAGTTTTCTAGCTACTCCTATGGAAATGGTGAAAGACATCTGTTCTGGATATTTTGCCCTATTGGCTGCAAAATTCAATATTTTATACAAACTTGAAGCATTGATCTTCACCCTAATAGGGAAGACATATTGCCTGAGTGTGTGTGTGTGTGTGTGTGTGTGTGTGCGCACGAGTGCTGGGACTTGAACTCAGAGTCCTGGGTGCTTTTCCTTAGCTTTATTGCTCAACACTGGTGCTATACCACTTGAGCCACACAGGTCTATTTCGGGCTTTTTGTGGTGGTTAATCAGAGAGAAGAGTCTCATGGACTTTCCTGCCTGGGCTGGCTTTGAATTGCAATTCTCAGATTTTAGATTCCTAAGTAACTAGCTTTATAGGGACCAGCTTGTGGCACCCAGCTTCTAAGTCAACCTCATATTTCATACTTCAGAATTTGATGCAAAGATACTTTTTATATTTAACTGTTGGAAGTATACCTCTTCTCTTTATGTATTCTAAATCTGAGCTCAGAAAACTTGGTTCTATTCATTCTCCCTTAATTTATGAGATAAAGGTAATAAACATTACTACTGAAAGACCTGTATTTATATCAGAACTGTATAATTGTCTCACTACTTAAACTTTGCGGAGATTTTGTGTAATTGAAGGGGTACCGGACTGTGGTTACAGTTGTGCTCTGCATAGGGTTGGTATACACATTTTTGGCGTATTCTGTTGGCATTTATAGAAGTGTACAGTGGCTCTCCTGGTTTGTCAAAGCATGTTCATGTGATTTGGAAAATCCATATCATTCTGAGACTACCCTTATAACTAAGTCGCTCTTGACTTGCTTTGATGGATTAGTTGGTTTTGGACAAGTGTTGAGTTGTATTGCATCATTTCTATAGTTATTGGCAATTCTGTAGTTCCATTTGTACCAGAATTACCTGGGTTAGAAAGTAAAGAGGATTGACACTTGAGTTGAATTGTCTAATGATTTTTGAAAAATTATTATTCAGTTTTCTTACCACTTACTATTCCCTAGTGATCTGATAGCCAGTAATTGTCTGTTATAACATCATATCTGAAACTTTAAGATATTTGTTGTCTAACTCAAAAGAAAATGGCTTCTTTGTATCCATTCACTATTAGGAAAACCAAGAAATAATCAGAGATTTCAATTCAGTGGAAGAACATGAAATTAAAAGAAGCAACCTGAGACACCAAAACCATCACTACATTGCCCAGTAAACAGAAACCACCACAGTCAGTTACTTGTTTTTAGGAGGAAAGATAGCCCAGTTTTGTAAGGTGCAATGTTTAAATCAATTGAACTACAGTGAAATCTCTCCTCTGAAATGGCTATTACACAGCTTGCAGCCTTTTGTTCAAGAGATTAAGTTTGCATCTCCTCACATTATCTCCTTGTAATTGGAAAACTTTCATTTTGCAAGAGAAAGTGTGCCAGTATCCCTGTGAGCTTTGCCACGAGCCAATGCAGAATGCCATCTGGAGAGTGCATGTCCGAGTCAGGCAGCAGCCTCCTGTCGGGCTGTATCTGGAACTTTGCAACAGAACAACTAATAACATCTTAAGCTCCATTTGTCTAGCTCACTAGTGCTCTTGGCAGAGGTCAGAACCAGCAGTGGTTTTGTTGATTTGCTGCATCAAATGTAATTAGGTTAAAGCACTCAATGACAGAGCCTCTCATAATGGCATAAAAGCCTGAGGCTTAAATTTACCCATCAAGTTAAATTTAAGATTAAATCAACAAAGTTATACTAATTTCATCACAAGGACAATAGAAATCATTTTAAAGGTGTGTGTTGGGGATGCCAAAGTTTCCTTTCCTTTGGATCTTAAAATTCTTTTATTTTCTATTTTCTTTTGAAATTAATTATTATTATTATTCTTTTTACTGGTTGCCTTCTGATGGAATTGCTGGTGTCCCCTTCTAAGAGAAATGGTCTCATATGTGCACACACCATGTAACCCTTCTAAATCTGACCATTGAAAATGTTGGGTAAAATTGTGAGACATTTTTCTCATGCTGCCTCCAAAAAACTTTGAATTCTGTCAGTTGTATACTCATAATGATACAAGTGACATTATCAGTGACCTTTTAACCCTTAGCTACTGCCCCACTCAAGGAGTAGCAGCAGTTTTTTCATGAGTCAGTTTCAGACAATGAGTAAGATAGAGAAACCATTGCTTAGAGTTAAATTTAGGGCAATCTTGGACCCAGAACATAGGACAGATGTTAGCTATTGTTAAGAAAAGCACAAAAAGAATGTCTGCCATCTTCAAAAAGGAAAAACTCAGCAGAAATAAGGTTGAACAGTTTTGTGCATAAATGCAATGAAACAAATGACTAGGATCTGAGCTAGAGAAAAGGCAGAGATGTGTTCTCAGCAGGACAATGGCTGCTCCCTGGAACAGCTGTACTGATGATCTTCGTAAGGCTTTATAAGAACTAGCACAGGGGCTACGTAAATGAAGTAGCTTGCAAAAGAGTCTTATGTGAAGTGCATGTGTGTGTGTGTGTGTGTGTGTGTGTGTGTGTGTGTGTGTGTGTGTGTGTGTGTGTGTGTACTGGTCCCCGGAGGTTAGAACTCAGGGCTTGAGCACTGTCCCGGAGCTTTTGTGCTCTAGGCTAGAGCCCTGCCACATGAGCCACAACTCCATTTTTGGCTTTTTTGGTGGTTATTTGAGGTAGTCTCACAGACATTCCTGCCCAGGGTGGCTTTGAACAGTGATCCTCAGAACTCATCCTCCTGGATAGCTAGGATTATAGGAGTAAGTAATAATACTACAACTTGAAAAGATTGCTCAGGAATTTACAAGGAATAGCTCATTGTCAGAGTATCATAGTTAAATGTCTAGATATTTTGCTTTTTGATGGAAGCAATAGGCATTTATTGCAATGAACAATAGCTCATTGTCAGAGTTATCATAGTTAAATGTCTAGATATTTTGCTTTTTGATGAAAGCAATAGGCACTTGTGAGAATAAGGTTAAGTAAGTGTTTATTTGAGGCTTTAATATTGCATACACTGTAGGTGTAAAGCAATTATCGTGCTGTTAATTTTATATTCATGTATGGCTTATTTATTTGTTGTTTACCTCTCTGCAAAATAAAGATGCCATGGAAATCTGCTTTGTCTTGTGCTCTAATTTTAAATTAAGTTGAATGTTACATACAACTTTAAGTTACAGATTGCTAATTTCATTCTATTTTGCTTGAAGAAGAAGCTCCTATGTTCTAGCCAAGATCAGTCTTGAAAAGAATCAAAGCATAATCGCCTAAGTGTTTATGTAAGTAGCCAATAATTAAAACTTGAGCCAGAAACATCATAACATTATATTTTGAATCATATTGTTATCTGAACCCATAGGTACATGTGTGTTGTGGTTAAATCTGCCTCTCTTGCCCCCGTCTAAGGATCAACACCTTAACAATATTTCTAACATATATAGTGTTATCGGCAGACAATAGTTCCGTGTTTCTACTCATAAATTGCTTGCATCTGGCTTACTTATAATTTGGTGTCAGAGTCTATATCTGGTGATTCTGGAAGCTTCCTGAGCAACACAATTTTCATTTACTTACATAACATGATGTTTCTAAGGAACCAATCAATGGCAGCATTTAAAACTACTTTATCTCCTAAAAAAGCTAAAAGGAAAAAAGGAGCTGGAGGTGGAAGAGGAAGAAGAGGAGGAGGACAAGGAGGAGAAAGAATCTATATCTATTATAAAGTTTTCTTTTCTAGTTTAAAAATCGATTCAAGCCAGGCACTAGTGGCTCACAGCTGTAATACTAGATACTCTGGAGGCTGAGATACGAGAGTCACAGTTCGAAGCCAGTCTGGGCAGGAAAGTCTGTGAGACTCTTACCTACAATTAATCACACAAAAAAGATGAAAGTGGTTTTGTGGCTCAAGTGGTAGAGTAGTAGACTTGAGCAAAAGAAGCTCAGTGACAGTGTCTAGGCCTTGAATTCAAGCCCAAGGACTGACCAAAAAAAATCTATTCATGTTATTACACTTTAAATTTGGTTTTCTTGTGCCTTCTTTCCTTTCTCTCAATAATAACTGATCCATACCTAGAATCAGAACTGTGTCATCCAAATTCTTTTAAGTAGGTTGTTCATTTAATCGGCATCACTGTGTACCCACCACATATATAGAAAATGTCTTTATTCCTAGCAAAAGCCTGGAGTAGAAGATAACAATGTTAAATATTAAATAAACAATGCTGTAAATCAGTATACATCTTAATACTCCAAAGGCAGAAATTGTTGAGAAAATTCCTTTCTGAAAACTCTTAACATAATCTGCAAAAACTTTGAACATGCCAGTTGTTCAATTTTCATTGTTATTTACAAAAGTGAAGCTTTGAATTAAGAAGAAAAAAAGTGCCATCTGCCCACCTCTGTAATAATGCTTGGTTTTATTCCCAAACATATCAACCACTGGCTTGGCATTTTAACTAACTGAAGCACTTTTCTCATTAGTGTGTGTCTGTGTCTACAAAAGCCCTTTTTCCTGGTTGCTCATTTTAATATTTCTACTCTTTTAGTCTGCCTTTGCTGAGCTAGAATTATTCTGTCTACAAATACAGCCAGATTGTTAGACAACTCTTGCCTTGTACTTCCTGTGCAGGCTACACCTGATGCTCCTTCTTTACCAGTAACTTATTGAGCCAACACATTAATCAATTGTTTGTTCAGAAAATATTTATATTGAGTGAACAAAAAGGGCATATACAGCTTTTGGGAGAAATAAAAATAAAGAATATGATATCTTCCTTCATCTGGGTTTTCATCAAAGAAAAGTTCATGTTGACATATTCCACTTAATCTGAATTTTTTAGTACCAGGGTGAATATTACACATTTATTCATTTAGTCAGTCATATATTCAGCACAAGCTTATTGGGTGTTGTACTGTTTCAAGCATTCATGTTTTACCAAACATACAAACATGAATAAGTCATGCCTGATGCCTACCCTAAATGAATTTAAAAGAAGCAGGCACCATGGTGGATTAGAGCCCTGATACTCAAGTATATCTGAAGACCATGGCATGGATAACACTAGAACTTTTTTTTTAGAAATGTGTGATTTTAGTACTATGCAGTTCTACTGAGTCAGAAGCTGAATTTGAACAAGATAACCAAGTGATTTGAAGTAAAGTTTGAAAACTGTATGGTTTAGGCTGATCTACAGGGGAGTTATATTATGTAAGAACCATCAAGTTTTATTAAAAAGAAAAGAAGGCGCTGCTAGATTATGGATGGAATTGCATGGAATCCCAAATTAGATTCAGAATATGAAGTTTTAGGGGCTACTTGGGAATGATTTCTAAAACAATAATAACAGCAACAGAAAAGCAAAGATAAGAATGGCCCAGAAGATGACTGAAGTTCCACAGGGAGAAGCAGTGGTTGGTAAAATATAAACACAAAAAATTTAAAGCTGGGAGGAAAGTTTAGTCTCACTAGAAGTGGCAGTAAGATGCTGATGGCAGCGTGGCCACTGGGGATCAGGCTTTTATTTATCCAGAGAGTGTAAAGGTAAATATTAATTATTTGATTGATTTTTAAATTATTATTTAGGCCTTATATTTTTAATTATAAGCTGTAGTGAAAACCTCTATGGGTAGGTAAAATCTGTGCACAATGTTTTTGTAAACATTAATTAAGTACACCTAATTTATTTGACCTCAGATATAGTAGGTAATCTGAATCTGTAACTTTGCCTCAAAAATAATTCAGAATTATTTATAAGTTACCACTAATACATATGACAGAAAATGCATCATTCTTTTCTAGTTATATCTGTCTAACCAGAAGTCCTTCATAAGGCTGTGAGAAAGTGAAATTTGTATTTGGCTCACCCACTCTTACATGACCATGGTGTTCTGTTGCTTTTGTTGAAAATCCTCTATGTCATAACATCAATCAGAATGATTGTGAATGTGCCTTCTGCATCACCCTTTCAAATGGCTCCTGCGCTCTTCTGGGAACAGACCTTTAGAACAGATCTATACTTCTACTCACAGGTTTCAAAAGATTTGAGGACCAGTTCTGGGGAACCCAGTTAGCTTCTGATAAATCATAAAAAGTTTTGCTTCTGAATTCCTTCAAGATTGCCTCAGCAAAGGATTTCATTTTAGAGATGCTTCAAAAACGACATCCATAGCTTATGCTTTATGGGCATCTGTTGGGGTAGCATTCGGTGTACTTTAAACACATGACTTATCTGAACACAAACCTGAGCTGACAGGGGGAACCCTGCAGCCTTCCAGCAAATGACAGAGTTAATCAGGAAGACACAGAGCCTAGAGCAGTGTTTTGAACAAAATTTACCTTACAATGATCAGGGAATGCCAGAAAAATTTCCACGGAGATGTTTCAAATCTATTAGCCCAATGCTGAAAAGTTATTCTTTTCTTTAACTTGAACACCTTGAAATACTTTCTAAATTATTTTATGTTCTTAGCCAATGAGCACAGGAAATTCAAGAAGTGAGGAGGGTTATATCATATGAGTTTGTAAAATAGAAGTAGGGTTTATAGGTGGAAAGTTTTGCAGCTGGCTTAGACAAATAATTTAATAAAGTAGGATGGTGTTTCAAAATTTAATGACATACCATAATTTAGGGAAATTGTATTGGGGGATTCACCTATTCTATACAGCCACAGAAATGACTTCTTGTGTAATAAGTTAGGAGTTTTCTTGGGAAGTAGCAAGTTACCATGCTTAATTTTCTCTTCATTGACTATTGAAGATGAGATGTTGCATTAGGAGTTCGAAGTCATATGAAAGTCAGTAGTTTTCTGATAGCAAATTCTCACCAACATTGAAAGGGAGATTGATCTCTTACTTATTTAGATTATCTGGAGTCATATGAGAAATGAGTGAAGGTGCCAAATTTTGGTAGTCAAAGAAAAATGGTCTAATTCTGGCAGTCAAAGAAAAAAGGTATAAGAGGAATGGACAGAAGAAAAGAAAGACCATATAACTACAACACAAAATCAGTCTTAATCATTTGTAAATTGAAAAACAAATTCTTTAAATTCCCAAAGGCATCATCCTTGGCTTTATAATTTCTCAAAAAAGTGGCAGCAAACACTTGAGCATATATGTAGTGAAATGCATGTTGAGCATAGGTCTCGTTATTCTGCAGCCAACTTCCATGATTCTGAGTGACTTAATTTATTTTTTTTTTTTAAATTTTTTTATGTTTTAAATAATTTTATTTATAATAGTAAAATGAATATTTTGATATAATTTAAAATGGATTACTTGAATTACTTGAATGAATTACTTGAATGTTTTGAGAGTTCTTTCTTTATTTTTTTTTTGGTTGGTTGTGGGGCTTGAACTCTGGGCCTGGGTGCTGTCCCTGAGCTCTTCAGCTCACAGCTAGGGCTCTACCTCTTGAGCCACAGTGCCACTTCCGGTTTTCTGGTGGTTAATTGTCAGTAAGAGTCTCTCAATAACGGTCCTGCCCAGGCTGGCTTTGAACTGTGATCCTCAGATCTCAGCCCCCTTACTAGCTAGGATTATAGGTATGAACTTTTTGAGATAGAGTCTCACTTGTTGAATGAACATCTAACTAGGCTTGATCTGTGTTAGGCTTCCCATGTAACTAGGATAATAAGCATGTGCCATGATGTTCAGCTCTTTTGTTGTAAAAGGGATGTTGCTAACTTTTCTTTGAGGCTGGTCTCAAACAAGCCTCCCACTTTTAGCCTCTCAAGTAGTTATTATTACAGGCATGAACCACTGGTGCTTGACTAATATGATTAATATTTATTGCTTTAAAGACATTCGTAAGTGAAATGGCATTTCTTTTACTGCAAGGGTATAGTTGTAAAGAGTGTAACTACTAGTATACTCTGGTGTCACTGCCTTGATTCCCAATAAGGTGCCAGAAATTTCATTCATAATGATTTTTGTACCATCCATACCATTGTCAACATATTGAAAAAGGAAAATAATGTCTTAGTGTTATTACAAAAATAGTTTTGGCCTTGCAGATCATACCTGAATAGGTCTAGGAGATCTTTAGGGGTTCATGATCATATTTTTATTTCTAGTACTTTAGATAATTCAAGGAGATGTGCATCTTTTTTTTTAACCAGTCCTGGGGCTCTGAGCATTGTCCCTTCACTTCTTTTGCTCAAGGCTATAGCTGAGTGACTTAATTTAAAAAATTATTTTGAATTGTCATTTCAGTAATGAGACCTACACTACATGAGAGAGTATAGTAGTCCTATGGTTACTGATAACAGAAGTTCTAAGTTTTATTTTTCCATGTGTTGAAATGAGGGTTTATTACACTTCAAATAATTAGAAAATAGAAATCAAAGGATAGATGTTTCATGAGCAAATTCATTTGGGTCCACAAATATTATTTATAAAAATATGAAAAAATATATTTTCTAACCTTAAAGTCAAAGTCATACTTTTTTCCTATAATTTTGAATATCCTTGGAGTCAAGTAGTATCAATTCTGTACTTTTCCCATCTTTATGCTAATATTTCATTTTCTTTTAGGCTTCTTTCCTACCATAAAAGAGCAATACCAGTTATAATTCCACTGGCATATGCCTGTAGTCCTAGCTACTCAAGGGGCTGAAGTTCAAGAATCAAGGGTTCAAAGCTAGACAGGGCAGGAATGTTTGTGAGACTCTTATCTCCAATTAACCAGAAAAAAAGCTGTAAGTGGAGCTGCGGCTTAATCATTAGCCTTGAACAAAATAGCTCAGGATCAGTGCCAAAGACAACTTGAAGTCCCTGGACTGGTACACACACACACACACACACACACACACACACACACACACACACAGAGAGAGAGAGAGAGAGAAAGAGAGAGAGAGAGAGAGAATTACTCAAAATAGCATTCCTAGTTAAGTAAAAACAAGCAAAAGCCTAAGAGTTAATTGAATGGCTTTTATTGGCTATTGAAGTCTAGCCCACAGGAGGGAATATGGTAACAAAAGTGGCACGGCATCAATGATTATCAATGATTATCAGTGGAAAAAATATCACACATCATGTGGCTTCTGTGTGTTAACTTAGTGTCATCTTTTTGAGTGTAAAAATTAATGGTCTCTGTCAGCCTTATTAATTGTGCTTGTTCTGGAAGTCAGGATCATGTAATGCCTCCAAACCACCTGCCTTAATGGGTTATTTTAGAGTGTTATATGCGAGTTTCTATTTGAGCAATTGGTGGTCCCAAGGAAAACTCATTTGTAGCTAGGGTTGTTGTCCTGAGCTGGCCTCACATCATAGCAATTCTGGCTGAAATATGATGGGGCAATCCATCTTTCAGTGGTGCATTTGTTTAGACTTATCGGACAAATCTAGTTAATGAAACCATTTTGATGCCTGAGATACATTCTCTTATTGCCTCTGTCTTTCATTCTTTAAATATACTACATTTAGTTCATGGGGGAAGCAACTTGATCTGTTATAACTATTCACAGGTGCTTCTTTGAAGTACGATTCTTTAGTGAATTCTTAGAAAGCAGGAAGGCATACTAGCAAGATAGTGCTTGAGCACTAGCAATTACTATTGCCTGAGAGTGGGACATTTGAAAGAGATATGATAGAGAAATACTGTGCAGAAAGATTTAGCTGCTGATGGAAATGGCCTTTTTTTCAAACTTGTGTACATTTGTTGTGTATTTGCAATCATATTTATATTTAGGCTATAAACTTGTAACAAGAAAAGGACATGCCTCTTTCTTGATAATTTTCCTAGATCTTGACACTAAGTACCCAATGACAGTGTGATATGTTTGTACTGTTCTCTTTGATGCTTTCATCATAATGTTTTATTATGATGAAAACATCAGAGCATTTTATTGATAACATTTTCTATGCATCTGCACATGTTGCTATTCAGGGGATATAATCTTAGATGATTCTGGAAAGGAAAAATTATTATTAATTAATGAAAATGAGAATTTGACATCTAATAGCAAGGTCCATTAAGACTTAGGAAGCTTCCTAGTTAGATGAAGACTGTTAGATGTTAATCCTTCCCATTCTAACCAGATTGGTAGAGTATTTAGCTATTTTGAATCATGTGTCACTAACATGAAATAACTAGTAAATTAATACATATAATGAGGCTTTCATTTTTTTTTCTAAAAAAAAAAAAAAAACAATTGGGCTTGCCCTCAGGGCCTTGTGCTTGCTAGGTAAATGCCCTGTGGCTTGAGCTCTGCCCCTCCCCAGCCTTTCTTCTCTTTTAAACAGTGAAAAGAAATTCTCCAGCAAATTCTTCCACTGGAAACCAGCTAGGCCACACAAACTTCAGTTTTATCATACAAAGTAGTCTCTGAGGCCTTATTTGACTCTAAAAGGATTCTATGTTTCTAAATACTTTATACATAAATGATAGTATGCTTTTCACACTAGAAAACATATCAGCTTCAGATATTTAAAATGACTATTTTCCACTGGTTGTGTAATGCATTTATTTTCTTATAGCAGTTATCACAGTCATTTACTAATGTATTTGTTTAATTCCCTGTTTAAGATTGCTGTTCTCTCAGATCAGAGACTATTTCATCACAGGCAGCCACCAGTGACTAGAATAGTGAGTGTTCAGGGAATCTAATAAATATTTGTTGAATGGATGAATGGATGAATATTTAGGAATGAACAAATTTCTCTGCCTCTGCAGTACAATCTCCTTTTCTCTCAAATAACTTCATTAGGACTCCAGGACAAAATTGTAGTTGAATTTACCATTTGTGTAAAATGATAAACACAGGAAAAGTATGGAGGTTTCTGAAAAAGTTAAAATTACAACTGCTCCATGATTAGTAATTCCTTCACTAAGTAGCCAAAGAAAATATAATTAGTATGTTGATAACACACATGCCCTACCATGTTCATTGCAATACTATTCACAATAGCCATGGGAGAAAAAAAAACCTGAGTCCATCAACTGGTGAATTGGTAAAGAAAATTAGGTACATGTACACAATAGAATACTACCCAACCACTGAGAAGAATGAAATCCTATCATTTCAGCAAGATGGATCAAAAGAAGCTGTGCACAGAAAAACAAGGACCAAGTAATGTCACTTGCATGTGAAATTCAGAAAATTTGATTTCACAGATGTTCAGAGTAGAAAGATGGTTACCAGATTCTGGGTAGTAGAAAGGAAGAAATGACAGCACGATTGATCATTGTGTACAAAGTTGCAGTACATAATGGTGCACAGTAGGATGACTATCAATAATAGTAATGTATAATACATTTCAAAATGGTAGGAGGAAGGACTCTGAAACTTTTCACAGTAAAAAAAAGATATATTAGAAGACACATGTGTTTAACCCAATACATACACAATGTATTGAAACATCACAATATATTGAAACATCACATTACACCACTAATACGTATACCTTTTATTTATAAGTTAAAAATAAATTCAAATAAAAATTGAAATAGTAATACTAATGCCAGAAAATAACGAAGGAAATGAATAAATGTTTTGCTTTATACATATGAGAAACATCTACATTTTATTTATTTATGATCTTAGTACTTTATCTAATCAAGAGTAAAGTTCTTTTGTTGCAGTGAAGGATGGACTACTCACAATAGAACATTTCACATTGATTTGGAAATGCAACTGATAACTGAGGCTTCTCTAAGCCTCTTGTTTCCAATTACAAGACTCATTATTAACAGTCTCTTCAAAGATTAAAGGGCTATTACCTTTCCTTGCCTATATTTTATACACAATGTGAATTAGTTTTTCTAACAATGTTAAGGTCCACTCTGATCTAACCATTTTTTTTTCCAGTGAAAATCTGTCATTTTGGTAGAGTGTGCCTGCAAGGAGCTATGGAAGACAAATCTTTACAGACTTATGATTGGTTCCTTAGCAACTCTGGGTAACATTCTTAACAGAAGAGTTAAGCTCGTGTGCATTTCATAGTCATTCTTTACATTACAATTAGCCAGCGAGAAAACTGAAACCTACCAAGACACTAAGGGCACGGGTTTTGGTAAATAGATAGGGAAACAGAATGGAAAATATTTTTGTTCTTGCTCTCTTGGAAGACACTTGTGTATCTTTGCTCCTTGCCTTCTGTGGGCCGAAGCTGTCTTCAGTTCACCATCCTGGTGTTGCAAGAATTGAATGAGGGACACATCCCAAACTTCTCCTGCTATCCCACATGCAGCTAGCCACATTTTTGTAATATCTTTGTTTTGACAATTCTTGAACTGCCACACATTGCACATTAATTGAGTACAACTAGTTTTGAATTGTCTTTAAAAAGGTGCAAATTGTGGTCTCAAAGTGACCTGATAGAGGTGCAAATGAATGTTAGCACAACAGTTCCAAATGAAATTATTTTCAGTATATGCATATAGATATGAATTCAGAGTAGGTATATTTTCTTTTTGGTTGGAGGTTTAATGATTTAAAATAAGAAATGTGTGAATTCTATCAAGGGTGTGAAATTCTTCATCTTTCCAGATTGGAAACTTAGTAATAATTACAAACAGAACAATAGGAAAAATTAGACCAAAGTTTAGCAATATTCTAATTTTAAATGCAAGTGTCTCAGGAAAGTGTTTTGAATCTGATTTTCTTTCTCACCCCCCCCTTTTCTTTTTGCAGTTTTTGCTATTAAAGAGCTACCGATTTTCAAATAGTTCACAAATGGTAATTTTCTTGTGGTCTTAAAACAGAAAATTGCATTGACTAATCTTCCTATTTCTAAAGCTGCTTATTCAAAGCATGTCTGAATCTGATAAACCCATGAGCCCCAACTTAACCCAACCTAAGCAAAACTTAACCTTTCTCTCTTCTCTCATCAGGGGACAATGGGCCTCAGCTGCAGGGAGCATAGGAGCTGCTTGCCCCATTTCCAGGCCAGCTGGAAGGCCAGGCTCCTTGCTTTCCAGCCAAACAGACACTTGGCACCCAGGTACCTCTGGGCAGAGAGATTTAACATGGTTTGAATGAATGAAGCCCAGATATTAAAGTGTCTGTCCCTTTATGTTGATGTCACTGGCAATCCAAGACCCCTCTTTCATTAACTGGCCTCTCACATAGACATCGATGATGACAGAAAACAGCCAACCACTAAAACAGTTGGTACTTTTTTATTATTTGTAATTTTGTCTATTTGCATGAGAGCCTGGCAGCATATGGCCTGATGAATTAAAAAAACAACAACACCCTGGTAAAAGCTTATCCATTGGCCAGAGTTTCCAGCTCACTCAAGGCATTAGCAGTGGCTAGTGCAGCTCCACCTGCCACTTGTCCAGAGGGTGGGGGCATCAAGTGATGACCTACTCAGCGTCCACAGCCAAATGTACTCAGCTAATGCCATGATTTAATTCCTAACAGTAGTGTCAGGAATGGCTAGAAGTAGCAACACCCACTGTTTCAACAGTAAATGTGATTGGCAAGCTCCCCACTCTCTGCCTGCACTAACTGACTAGTGGGAGAAATCAGGCCAGGCAAGGAGAAATACTTCTTCTATGCACAGAAGCCACGGATGGGTCCAAATACAGGGAGAATGTCTGCTCACATTAGCAATCCTTGTTAAAAGGGAGTGGCAGTAAGCACACTTTCATGCAATGCATCTGTGTACCACATTATACATTGATCTTTTCAAAGTCCAGTATTTAGATGGTTCTAGATTTTTGGACTTTCAAATTAGCCATTTGCTTTCCACTACCAGTTTCAAGAGAGCAAATTGATTCTTGCTATCTTTTCAGCATCAAAGTTTTCTTTGCCTGAGATAAAGACATAATAATTCAGATGAATGTTCTATAGTTAAACTGAATTGTCAACCCCCTTTCCCCTCATTTTTGTGAACTTAGTGTAAATTTGCATTTGTTAACAGACCACATAAACACATGAATAGAAACAAATGTACAGATGATCACTAATTATTGAAAAAATTGGCATAAAACTAAAGAAAAAATGAGTGAGTCAAGTTCAGTCTTCTAACATATTTTGATCTAATTTAGAGATGTTTTATTTTTCCTATCTTTGAAGATTTTACATATTTGTACTTAAGACATGCATTCAGCAATGCCGCTACTCTGAGAAAGGAGAAAATAATCAAGGAAGGAAAATTCCTATGACCTAGGCAAATGAGGGATTTTTCTGGAGAAAATTCCTATGACCTAGGCAAATGAGGGATTTTTCTGGATAAAATGAAGTAGGCAAATCCAGCTATATGAGACAGAGCATAGGTGGATGGTTTAGGATAACAAACACAAATGCTTACTGAATTCTAGGTGTTTCCATCTCCCTATATCCCAGAAAACTCTATGAGGTAGAAAGGGTGAATATGAGAAAACTTATAACAAGTAGGACAAGGACACACCAATCAGAATGACAGCACTGGATGGAATCCCAGAAGCCCTTCCCTTCGTGAGGCACCTGGGCTCCTGGTACCTGGGCTCCTGAATTTGGTAGTCTGGAGAAGACTGTGGTAGAAAATGTCATGGGGCTGATGACTCTGGGCACCCACTCTTTACCAATGTTTGGAAATGCTTTACTCTTTAGTAATTAATGTGACAGTACTGGCCAAACATCAGCCCCAGAGATCGGCATTTCCCAGATGAAAACATTGTGGCTCAGAAAGACTCACTTGTTTGGCACTAAGGCAGTTCATCAGTGGGCAAGGCAGGACATGAATCCATAACTGTCTTCCTTAGAATGACCTCATGTTCTGTCCCATACCACCACGAGAATGCTTCCTTTACCATTTCTCTAGAAGTATTAGTTCAGTGTTTTTATTTTGCAAATAGTATCTTTAGATATTATTACTTATGGTAATAAGTATGTCTGGATAAAGGCATCAGATATATATCCTAGTGATTCACTAACGTTGACCAACAGCAGTGAAAAAAATCTGTTTCAGTACTAATTCACTACTTCCATGTTAGAGTGATACACACTTTATTCCTAATTGGTGATTAATAAGTTTGTTGAATTAAAATAATACCTTTATTGTTCAATCTATCTCTTGCATATGCACAGGCACATTCCATCTTTTGAGGTAAGAGACAATTATAGGAAAGAGCAAAATAAAAAAAACTGTTATGAGAAATTGGGTTATTATTTGTTTCCACATGGTTATTTATTTTAAATTGAATTGAACTAAGTGAACAAGTTTTCCTTCAATTTAAAGCAAATGTAAGTAAAACTTACTTTACAAACAATAGAAAGGTGTAACATTTTTATGTATAAAAGTGAAATTGGTGCTGAGTAGCAAGATGCATTAAGAACTATTTGGTGGTTGATCTTTTTCTTATGGAAATAAAGTGACTTAAAAAATTGTTCACTGATACTAATAAACTTTGGTCCTTTGTATGGAACCCACCAAAATAAGACTGCAGATAAGTAATTAAATGCATAACCACATCCTGCCTAGACAAATAAGTTTAAGAACATTGATTTTACTAGATAAAATGTAGCTGCAAAAATTTTCTAATCTATAAACTCATTTTGTTTCAAATGTTTATTTGTAATTTAATGTTGTAGAATTTTGCATGACATTTCCAATATGAAAAACTAAATAGCATTAGGTATATCCTCAGTCTGACAAGAGAAAATTTATTCTACCTATAATCTCCTTCAAGCACAGAATAAACTATGTTTTAGGTGTAATACTCCACATATAATGTTGGTAATATGGGAACATTTTCTGTATTTCTTGGGAAGTACTTGATTTCAGATTTCAGATCTTGAAAGAAAACACACAAGACAAAGCCTAAACATTAGGCCATGAGTTCCTGTATTTTCGCTATACTTTCACCTATTTTCAAGGAAACTGGAAACCCTAAATCTCAGTATTCCAAATTCTGACTATCAAGGTGATTGTAACATATTGCACTTAAATGTTAAATGGAAGTGATAAGGGAAGCATTACAGTGGCAGTGGGAGACTGAGCATAGACAGATGGTCTAGGCTATCAAACATAAATGCCTACTGAAGTTAGTATTGCCATCTCACTAAATCCCAGAAACCTCTGTAAGATAGGAATGGTGAAACCAGAAATAGTTAAGAAGTAGGACAAGGAGACAGATCAATCAGAACAGCTGCCTTGGGTGGGATCCCAGAAGTTCCTTCCTTGATGAGACCTTGATACTTGGGCTCCTGAATTTGGTGAGGTCTGGAGAACACTGGGAGGTCATGGAAACAGGTGACTCAGGGAATCCACTCTTTACCAGGGAATGGAAGTGCTCCACTACTATTTAGCCAGTGTGGGATAGTACCTCTGTATAGGCCAGACATCAGCTCCAGGGGCAAGCATAACATACATCTAATCTGAATTAGATGTTATATAAGAAGAAAAATAATATATTTGAAAAAGCAGAACTGGAAAGAAAACTCTGTAGTCAAAATGCTTCATTCATAACTCTACGTGTAGCTACAGTGAAAATGTTTAGCTGCTTGACATTACCCTGCTGTTGACTTCTTGGTTTTAGTATTCCGTGAGTGACTTGAATTTAGTTGAGTTCAATTGCCTGCTCTACAGGAAACCACCTCCTTAACTGCTGTTTTCTCTGCTTTCTGTGTAGCCAACACCCAAAGCTACTCTCAGGGTCATGGGGAGGAGACTTCACAAGGTAAGCGAAAAGAAAACAGGAATGAATGTGCTTTCAAAGAGGATTTGGTAAAGGCATTGGCTGAGGAGAGGAAGCAATGCCTTGCAGGGATCCCCAGTTGGGGTGTGGAAGAGACGCTCAGCCCCGTTTTATATGGAATCCTATAGTGTGTGAGGGAAAGGAGACAGATCTCAGGTTCTCAAGTGCCTTATCTGAGATGGAAGCAAGTTTTGTTGTCTAGACAAGAGGAAATGCTTTATTTTCCTGAAGGACGATTGTCAGAATTTTAAAAGCCAAAGGACGACTAGAGTATATCACTAAAGTTTATAAACTTTAGTTTGTATGACTGCTTGTTTGTTTAGAAGGCTTGTTTTTCCTCTTTCTTTTAGTTTCATTTTACAAGTCAATCTTTAAATACAAATTAAAACTGAATAAGCAATGCCAAAGAAACACAGGCCGTATTACATAGCAGATATCCTCTGACCCCCCCCCTCCCCCTAGTTAAGGTGTTTGAACTAGAGATGGAATTAATATGTCTAAGATTTTTGTGTAGTCTTCATCTCTGCAAATACAAAGCACATGTCTAACACCTAAAATTGCTTCAAATATCAATGGAAATTAGCTTATTCTGTATCATAACTGTCAGGTTCTTAACAAATCCTTAAACCTTGTTCATGAGAGGGCAATGTAAACTTGATAGCTATTTGTAATTATCATTTTTCAAAGCCTCTCCTGATTGACCTCAGAGCCCTTTGATATTCTGGGCCATGCTAACACAGGATGGAACATGCCAGTTGAAGATGGTGAATCCAAAAATTCTGAGAAAAATTTTGGTGGCAATGAAAACAAATTCCCTTTGCCTTAATTTTTTCTATAGATAGATTGATTGATAGATAGGCAGACATACTGACTGACTGATGGACTAATATAGACTTAATTTGCCATTTTACATCCACAATTGAAAGTTAACATTTTGACATTGTAAGAGGAACCTACAATGGTTTGCTTAGGACTCGAGTGTAAAGCAAAAACACTTATTCAGTAGGAACCATGCTCAGTACTTTGACTTGTGATCTTTGCCCAGGCTAGTAATGTATGTTAGGATTCTTTCACAGTGCTGTAGAATGGAAAGGAACTACAACTCTGTCAGCCAGGTGATTGAGAAATTAAATGACTGAAACACAACAGGGTAACTCTACTACTGAAGTAGGATATTTGGTAGTTTTGTATTAAATGCATTTTCAGTATATAATATTTTCAATCAATTCTGTATTCTTGAGAAATAACCCCACAGAAAGCTGAGATACATCTATATTAACTAGATCATTTCCTTCTGGCCTGGAAAATGCTCTCATTAATACTTGTTGAGTCTTTGTACAACTTATTCTGTCCAACAGCTTTAATCTGCTACAGCCAATTTGAAGTTCTACTTCTCACCCTATAATAACTACTATTCCACTGGGTGAGATCACATCAGAATTGTTTTCTCTGTGAAACTGCCCTAATTCATACTGGTGGATCTAACATCTCTATCTATCTGAAATTGGCAGACATGATAGATTAAGAAGAATGCATTTTTTATATCTTTTATATATGAACATTTTATCTCTGAGTGTTTCTTTTTGTACTGGTGTTTGAATTTTGGCGTTCTCTCACTTGTTCTATTTCCTCACTCAAAAAACTTACAAATAGGATCTCACACATTTTGCTCAAGCTAGCCTAAGACTACAACTTTCCCATCTCTACCTCCTGTATAGCTGGGAGCACATGTCTGACCCTTAAACTATGAATAGATTTTATGAAACAAACTCAAGTGGCTGGTATACAGCTACATAGACTGTGGAGTCAGTTAGTTCACAAACTGCCTATGCTCATAGACCGCTTATAAAGTGTGAATTGTGATACCCTTTTGGGGGTAGGCTAAGCCAACAATGCCTGTTTCTGTTCAGTAAAGGATTTTCTAAAGAGTCTTGCTTTATCTGGACCCTGGCCAATGAATGTGCCTGGCACCTGTGGCTGTCTCTCACCTGATTTAGTGCATCAGCCTCAAGGGAACCCCTTTGTTCTTATTCACTTTCAATGTGGTCTCTCCTCCGAACTTTAGTGCCATGCTACTCTTTATGACTGGACTGTTCTTCCTCTAACCTTCCTTATTGCTAACTCTCTCATGTCAGTCAGGATTTGGATTAAAATTTTCTCACAGAGGTCTTCCCTGGCTGGAATTTTAGAAGCAATGAGAATATTTCCTAAATTTACAATTTCTTTGTTTAGCTTCACCAACTTATTATTCTACTATGTATTCAATTATTGCTTCTCTTTTCCACTAGATTTCCTATGAAAGTAGAGATCTTGTTTTACTTTTGGTTTTACTAGTATTGAACAGATGCTTACAGAGTATTAAATAAAGACCTGTTGCATGCAAGTTTTGTGGTAGCAAAGGAACCACAACATAAGCAAAAAAATACCAATTAGGAGATTGAATGGATCAGTTGTTGTCTACAAGTCAATGAGTACAGTTAGGGAAAAGAAGAGAATTAGATATGTAATACTGTTGAATTCCAAAAACTTATTGCTTAGAAAAGAGTTCAGCAGATAGAGAAGTATGTTACAGAAGCTCTGTCTCTCTCCTCATGATTACATGGAAATTGGTAGAGAAAATACTCACCAGTTCATTGCAGACACTGGTGACATAGAGAAAAATATACAGGTTTATGTTTCCTAAGGAAGCAAGAGTCTTAAGATCATGTAAAAGTGACCTAAAATTAATGCCAAGAGGAGATACAGCATTACCTGCTTCTGCTTAGATATGCTAGCTTCAAAACAACTTCAATTAAATGTTTCTCCACTTCCAACCCCATCACAAATTAGTGTCAAAAGCTGCCTGACCAATTTATTTGGTCCTCATAAATATCCCCTGGGAATTCTGTGTTCATGCTCTGGAATGCTGACACGAGTTTCTGGACAATGTACACAGATACTGTAGTCTTTGCCAAGCATGTGAGGTTTCCTTGAACTTCCAGGAAAAATTGTGTTTTACATATTTTTATTCTTGTTTATGTCATGAACCTTGCTGCTCTCTTGGCCCTTGTCTATCAATTCTGGGGGAATCTGCAGAAGGACTATAAACTTGAACAGATGACAACATGAAATTAGTGATAGAAAAAGTGATAAAAATGTTGTTAAAATAGCATTTAGAAGACAAAGTGGCATCTTAGACATGCAAGAAGACGGGGGGGGGGGGCAAAATATATGAACTGGATAATTAAGTATATACTTAATGACTAGGAAATGCAATTTTGGGGTAAGAAGATGTCTTGTTACACAGCTTTTAGTCACCTGAAATTTCACTTTTGTTGATCTTGTTTATATTTTCTACCAGCTTTGAGGGTCTGTTGGATGCCTTTGTCACTGGCTTTGGTGTTATTTTCAAGCAACTGTATGTCTACACATTACAGAGAATAATTTAATAGTACTAGTTCTAAACTTACACTGCCTCAAAAGAAGATAAATAAATATTTCATATGACTTTGATTTGAGAAAATGCAATTTTTTGCTACAATGTAAATGTACTACTTCTGTAGGGGATTTCTTAGTTTAGAGGAGCACAAAAGATGTAAAATGGGAAAAAAGTGTGTTACTAGAATAAAGAAATTGGACTAACATATTATAAACCATTTTGTAAAGTAAAAAATTAATATAAGCCTTGAAGTTGGGCAAAATAAACCCAACTTTATTTTTGTGGCTTTGAATTTTTAAAAATCTCTCACCAACTTCTTCTTTTTTTTTTTTTTTTTTGCCAGTCCTGGGGCTTGGACTCAGGGCCTGAGCACTGTCCCTGGCTTCTTTTTGCTCAAGACCAGCACTCTGCCACTTGAGTCACAGTGCCACTTCTGGCCATTTTCTGTATATGTAGTGCTGGGGAATCGAACCCAGGGCTTCATGTATACGAGGCAAGCGCTCTTGCCACTAGGCCATATCCCCAGCCCCTTCTCTCACCAACTTCTCTTCCTCCCTCCCTCCCTCCCCCCTCCCTCCCTCGCTTCCTTTCTTCCTTCTTCTTTCCCTCCCTCCATCCATCCCTCCTTTCTCTCTCTCACTCCCTTCCTCTCTTTCTTTCTTTTCTAGTTTTTTTTTTTTTTTTTTTGTCAGTCATAGGGCTTAAACTCTGGCCTTGATGCTGTCCCTGAACTGCTCAAATTCAAAACTGACCTTGTACCATTTATTGCTTTTTATTTACTCTTCTGCAAAATATTCTTCACACATGTATATGTGTGTTCATGCATGTGTGTATGTATGTTTGCATATATCTGTGCATGTGTACAGACATAAGTGTGCTCACATGCATGGATATTTGTGCATGAATGTTTGTGGGTATGTGCATGTACATGTTTACTTCTCATAGTAACTTTTTCAAAATTAAACTTCAATTATGTCAGCATGCTGAAGTCCCACAATTGCAAGGTGTGTGCCTGCTGATGAGCTGAAAAGCTTGCTTTCATTATTAATATGCAACTGTAATTCTAATTGTATTTGGAAATGTAAGTATAGATATTGAACATCAACTCAGTACCTCTTGACAAGATAGGTTTCTACAGAAAGGATATTTTAAAACCCTTTTGTTTTGCTTAACAGTAGCATCTAGCACCTTTACCCTTAAAAATCGAAGTTTAAAACAATGAAATAATGTACTTCAATCTTATTAGTAGAGAAGAGAAAAGAGAAATTAATATTGACTATGTACAATGAATGACCTTGCATCCTAAAGACCTTGGGTTACTGCTGGTAAGTCTTACGATAATTGAAGTGAAGATATTACAAAGCTCTTCTCTGTTTCACATTATAAATATATCTGCCTTATAATTTACTCAGACTTCTTGATGGACAGCTATTAAGATAACAATCTTAAAAATATTATTGGCCTACTACTGCTTTGTAAATGCAAGGACATGCTGAAAGAAATAGTTATAAAAATAAGTGCATTGAAAACCCTACTTATTTTCAGATATTAAAATATTATAAAACTCAAAGAAATACGAAAAACAGGTATGATACTGAAAATATAATAAGCAATCTGCAAGTGTTTTTAAATATAAACATATAATCTTTAAAACTAAATATTTAAAAAATTCATAACCTGAAATCTATTATGTCTAGCAAACCTTTAGACATTTTATTTTATGTCACACATATATTGCATCTAAAATTCTAAATTAATTTGAATAAATGTTAAGTTCTGTACCATTTCTTAATCATACTTCCTTTTGCAATCATCCTTCCCTCTTCTCTCTGTGTCAAGTTACACATTTTTTGACAGAAATTTAAAATTTGGGATTTATATAGTATTGAAATTCAAATTGACACATCTAAATCCACTAAAGTTTGTTTAAAAATGCAAAGAAAGTATTCCAAACAAATATTTTTAAAACTATCATGTTGTATAGGCTGATCTTAATGATTATATAATAGATAGATGCAAATAATTCATATTTTATTACCTATAGACTATGATATATAAAAATCAGTAAATAATTTTATTAAAAAACTAAAAGAAGAGCTAGGAATATGGCCTAGTGGTAGAATGCTTGCCTAGCATACATGAAGTCCTGGGTTTGATTCTTCAGCACCACATATATACAGAAAAGCCAGAGTGGTGCTGTGGCTCAAGTAGTAGAGTAGGTTCAAATAGTAGAGTGCTAGCCTTGAGCAAAAAGAAGCCAGGGACAGTCCTCAGGCCCTGAATTTAAGCCCCAGGACCTTAAAAACAAAACAAAACAAAAACCCTAAGAGAAATTAATTTAATTGTTATGTGTTACTGAGACATATTATTTACATTATTTCTAAGTCTTGACACCCCAACCACTAAGATGGCCCTCACTACAGTCATGTCTTAGATCTTGTTTGAGGAAGATTATAGCTCTGGGTGACAGCACTTTAAATTAGTTATATCTATAACAATAAAGTGTCACTAATACTAGGAATAAATCTTCCCTGGTCTTCAGCAGAATATCCTTTGCTCACAAATTTTACTTTCAACTAGATGTGGACGTTAAAGCAGAGATTGATGCAAAAAGATCCCTGGTTTGAGACCAATTGAGTTCAAAGCCTTTCAGATATTTTACTTACTATGTCTTTTTCTACAGCTTTTTTATACTGCCCAGACAGTTGGATTTGTGTTTTGACTGACAATCACAGGTTTATGTATTTTTTTCTGGAACCTACCCCTCCAGTAAATTAGTTAAACAGTTTGATTATTTTATTTGTGTTTATATTACTTTAGTGTTTGTGCTTTGCTAAAAGCATTATTGTTGTACTGACTTCTAAGCAGCTGGGCATAAATATGCTCTTGAACTGAATCATGTAGTTCCACTCAAGAAACTGAAATAAGCATGTGTTTTGGCCCAAAGAAAAAGTCATGGAGATGCAAATAATTTAGGAGATGGAGCTAAAATCATGGGTGATGATGGACAGTCTGAGATGAATACAGAATAAAGAAGAAGATGGAACAATTTAAAATGTGAAGAAAAACTCAAACCCAAAAGGCATAGCCTACAAGTAAGAGGAGATTACATTCCAGAAGGAAGAATGGGTCCTCCAGGGTGTTTAACAAGAATGGGTCCACCTGCAATGACAAGGATTACAACAATTCAAGTAACAAGACAATAAATGAATACCCAGGGCGGTTGACCACTGAGTCTTTAGGGTGCACTTTAGGAGAGCATTTTGGAAACACTGTTATGGATGAAACAAGGGCCATTTAGCCTGACATCTATGCAAGGATTTTAAAAATAGGCTGAGAGAAGCAGACTTAATTGTCAGAGCTATAGAGAATGTTGAGAGAAGTAATATATTTAATTTTTTCAAATTTAGAAGTAAAAACTTGGTTGTGATATAAACACATGAGTTTAATCTGAAATATTCCTTTGACATTTAGTTTATTTAGTTTTAGTACATTTTAGTATATTTAGTCTTATTGTTTATAAACATATAGTGATATAATAGAAATACACATACAAAATAAATTTAAATAGCCACCTGAACTAATTCACCTTAAATGCCAACACAAAAAATGTACTTAGTTTTAGACATCAACAGGCTTAATTTAGTAATTACTTTTATATGTCTCATATGTAAACAGTAACAATTAAAACATAAATATTTTACATTCTGTACTCTTAATATGCTAATATATTTCTTTGAAATGCAGAAATATTTACACTATGTTGAACAACATAGAATTAAACTTTTCTAAATACTGAAACTGGGGGCAGGGATGCAAGTTCTACACATTAGAATTACCAGTAATAATTAAATGTTATTTTCATATGAATAGGGATAAGTATAATAAGATACAAAAATTGTCAAGTTACCAACTACCATAAATAAACTTGCTGTTCTACTAGCTTAGCCTGTATGCAGCAAAATGATTACCAGATTCTTCAAATTTGATGCCGAATTCAAGTAGCTTAAGAGAACTAGACAACTTTTTATGACTGTTCCTCCCAACATTCATCTTGACATTTTTAAAGAAATGCCTACGTCTCTTCCTTTTTGTGGATCTCTCACCACATAGGTTTTATTCATTCTAAATCCTGTACTTTAATGATGATAAAATTTATGCATGTATCAAACATCATCATGTAAGTCATGAATATACTTCCTCTTTTTATTCCCCTTAATTTCAAACTCCTTTTTCTTCTAATCAGTTACTCAAAAAATGGATGTAGAATCCACTGCATATTTAAAATGTGAAATTCTGTATATTTTGTTCTGTGCCTGCCTACATCTTTCAACACAAACAAAATAATGAACATGACAACCAACTATCCTCATGCTTTCTGTAGTTTCTCTACTCTCCCCACCAGCTCACAAGTTCTGAGGCAAGAACAAGCTAAGCATCATAACAAAATAAAAATTGTGTTTTACTTTGTTCACATTAGTTTATATATTATGAGACCTTATTCAAGTAGAATAAATGACATAATAATAGAACAATTAGGCTTTAGGATTGTAGCTCTGACAAAATTTAAATAAGGAAAGTTAAGTTCCATTTGAAATAATTTTATAATAAATAATGTTATGCCCTACTTGTGTTTATTCAGCCTAATTATTTTCATGTTCTCCCATGTTGTTGCAAGTATCAGCAACTCACTCCTTTTTATTGTTGAGCAAAATTTCATTGTATGAGCATGCCTTCATCCACTCAACAGTTCATAAACTTTTATGTTGTTTTTTACTTAAGGCATTTCAAATAAGGCTGCTATTACCATTTGTGTACAGACCAGTCTGTGGACACAGGTTTTGACTTCTCTTGAGTAGGCAAATCAGAACTACCTAGGAATAGGATGGCTATATCAGATAATAGATGATGTTTAAGTTCTAAGGAAGTTAAACTATTTTCTAATCTGTTTTATTTATTTATTTATTTATTTTATTTTTTTACCATTTTTCATTCCCATCAACAGTGTATGGGCATGGTCAGTACTTTAATTTTAATTCTAATATATGTGTGTTATAATCTCATGTGAGTATTTTATATGTTTATTTGTCATCTACATTCTTTTTTGTGAGATGTTTGTTCACTCCTGTCCTTTTAAATTGGTTAGGTTATTATTTTTAATATTATGATTTGATAATATTTAATACAAGCTCTCCTGATATAAGCCCTTTAATAGATACACACATTCATATATATATTTACACACACCCACACACCCACATATACATGATATATATGATATGTGTGTGTATGTGTGTGTGTGTGTGTGTGTGTGTGTGTGTGTGTGTATGTATCTGAGGCTGTAGCTTTTATTTTCCTAGGAGTACGTATTTTTAATTTGGCAAAGTAAGACTGACCAATTTTCTGATTTTGTCATCATACTTTCAGTACCAGGTGTAAAAATTATTTGTCAAACCAAAGCCACAGATTTTTAAAATTTTCATACAGAAGTTTTATAGTTTTATATCCTATTAAGGCTTAGGATTCATTTTGATTTAACTGTTGCTTACGGCCTGAGGTTGTATTAACATTTCTTTTCCAAAATTTACATATTAATTATTTCAGAATTACTTTTCAAAAGAGAATTCTTTCATAAGTGAATTGCCTTTCCACAGTTGACAAAACTCTTGTCTGTGTATTTAGAAGATGATTTGTATACTGTGCCATGTTCTACTAATCTAATATTTTTGTGTCAAAACCATACTGCTTTGATTATATCTATTTAAAATCAGATAGTGTTGATCTTCAATTTTTTAAGAAGCTGTTTTGGTTAGTCTATGTCTCTGCATTTCCAGACAAATTTAAAGTAGCTCAGTGAAACTGACAATGATCTTTTTTTCTCAGCATTGTATTTCAATAGTTCCTATTTCCATGTTATCAGATCCACTAGAATTTTTCTTCTGTAATGATTAATCTTCTGTTCATCTAGTTTAGATGATTTAAAAAGATCTTGAATATGGTAGTTTTTATTTCTTAAAAGTTTATTTTGGGGCTGGGGATATAGCCTAGTGGCAAGAGTGCCTGCCTCATATACATGAGGTCCTGGGTTCGATTCCCCAGCACCACATATACAGAAAATGGCCAGAAGTGGCGCTGTGGCTCAAGTGGCAGAGTGCTAGCCTTGAGCAAAAAAAAAAAAGAAGCCAGGGACAGTGCTCAGGCTCTGAGTCCAAGCCCTAGGACTGGCAAAAAAAAAAAAAAAAAAAAGTTTATTTTGTTCTTCTTATATCATTTATTTCTCTACTTCATTTTATTAATGTAGAAAATATATTTGTCTGCTAATTCTAACATCTCTAAGATTTCTGGGTTGTTTCAAATGATTCATGTAATTCTCTTTATTCTTTATGAGTCATATTTTCCTTCTTCTTTGTATGCTTTGTAATTTTTACCAGGCATTGTAAATTTTATTCTTAGGTACTGAGTAACTTTATATTCCCATAAATACCCTTGAATTTTTTTTCAGGGATGTAGTTATCTGGACATAATTTGATTCTTTCAGATCTTACTTTAAAGATAAGGTAAGATAAAGATAAAACAATGGTAGTCTAGAGCAAATCCTGTTACTGAGATAAGATCTTCAAGTTTGAAGATTTATACAGGTCCCTGTAGCACAAATTCTTCTTGCCTGGTTGGTGTGTAACTTTCAGCTCTATTCCAAGCCATAGGTGAGCGCCAAGATCTGTTCTTCTAATCCTTCCATACTTTTTCTCTGTGCCTGAGTTCACACACATGTCATGCCTCGTGATCTACTGTATACTTGGAAAGGGCTTGCATCAGATTTCTGTTGTTCCTATCAATTCACCTCATTTCTATTCAGGATTTTCCCCCTTATGAACTGTAGCCTCTGTGTGTGTGTGTGTGTGTGTGTGTGTGTGTGTGTGTGTGTGTGTGTGTGTGTGTGAGTGCATGCATGCCAGTACTTGGACTGGGTTTGAATTTAAGGCCTGGACATAGTTGCTTAGCTTTTTTGCTCAAGTGTGGTACTCTACTCTGTGAGCTACAGCTCTACTATTGGCTTTTTGCTGGTTAATTGGAGATCAAATCTGTCAGATCTGCCTGCTTTGGCTGGCTTTGAACTGCAGTCCTCAAATATCAGCTCCCTAAGTAGCTAAGATTGTACACTTGAGTCACTAAAATTGGTAGCTCTCTTAAGAGAGCTGTAGCTCTCTTAATCCCCCTAGAACCCAAGCTCAATCTACTCTACTGAGATCATAAATTAATATAAATATTATTAAAATATTAATAATATTAATAGACATTATAAAATCCTGTTTGCAAATATAATCATGTTAAGATTCTTTGGTATGTCCAATATTTAGTAGCCAATAGTGGTTAGCTGATGGCCAGGTCAGCTCTCCTGTGATATTTAGAATTGGTGAAAGCCCAGCTGTTACACCAACAACAGCCTTTATGCTGATTCTGTGTTTATTGCTGCGTGGTTTCCTGTCTGTTAAGATGTGGCTTCAGAGATTAACCCCTCTAAAACTGTTACAAATTTGGTGTGCATTGGATAACTGAAATTGTATATAGATCAATGTTTATGACCTAAAGTCCTGGTGCTGTCCTTCTTCTAGTGAGGAGCAAATTACACTGGCTCGAAAGGAGGGCATTATGGGGCTTGATCTTAACTGCCTTAATATCCAAAGAGTGCTCAGCTAACTCTCCTGGGCAAGTTGACCTTATTGACAAGTTGAGAGATGTGGCAGCTGTTCAATAAAAAGCTCCAGCTCCCACTTTCACTTCTCCCTTTCTTACCTCATTGTCCATCAAGTTCTGCTTCTTGGGAGACCTACACTGGTTTATTGCTTTCTCACTAAGCTTGATTTAGTCATAAATATTATAGGATGTCAACCATGTGCCAGGATCCAATGTATGATAGAAACTTGTGGAATTAATGTTACAGCATAGGGAAAAACGTACACCAATATAAATGTCTAGTAAATCATAAATGCATAAGTAAATGGACTCTAGAGTGGCTTATGCTCTATGGAGGAAAAACAAACAATGTAGAAAAAGGAGTTAGAGACCCAGGAGGGATTTAAGTAGGAAGAGTTGTAATTATAAATAGAATCATTGGGGGAGGCCTCCCTGTGCTCACTGGAGCACAGACATAAAAGAGGTGAGGGAGGAATGGGATGAGGTAAGGGACTTCTATCCTCCTATTTACTCTTCTTATCGTAGCTACAATGACAGACTGAACATCATACCTAACTTTTTCTCCAATGATAAGAAGTTTCAGGAACTTACCATAGAGAGAGCTTTCCACTTAGGAAGAAAAACAAGTACTCAGAGGTCAGAGTATTCCAGGAACATTGCAGTTATGGTAAGGCAGTTAGGGGGTCTAGAATGAAGTATTCATGAGTAAAGTATAATATTGTCAAGTAAAGAAATCACTGTGTAGCTTTCTACATATTTGGCATTCACTACTTGAAAGAAGCCATTAAAATGTTTGACACAATAAAAAACAAAAATAAAATGTTTGAAACAGTCTAGTGCTGACCTGACGAATTCTAAAGAAACTCTCTGGCAGAGACTGTTGAAAATGCACAAGCATTAACACAGTTTGGCTGAAATTTGGTGATTATATCTATTGCTAACTAATGACTTGTTGCCTTTGTAAATAAGGTGATGGTTGGAAGATTCTGAAATATAAATTCAATTGAATAGTACAGGGAGTAGAATTCTGGGAAGTGAGATCAAAGTGAGAAAGTAAAAGTTAGAGTGAATTTAGGTCATATCCCTCGTATCTGGATGCTTCAAGAAAGTTCAAATTCTCCTTCCTGCAGGAAGCCCTGATGGAGCCCTCTGCTGGCTAATATTTTCTTGGCACCCTGCAAATTTCAGATTCATCACTTATTACATACTGATTATATTTAGTATTTAGTTCTGGTTTTCTTATAGTATGGGGCAAAAAACAAATTTTACCCACAAAACACTCAGTTTTGGATAAAACTGATATTCGGTTAATTTTAGCATGAAAGAATATTAGGAGAATAGAAAGCCATGGTGACATGGTTATGTTTACTTTTTTATTTATTCATTTATTCACTTTTTAAATAATATTTTATTTTATTGTAAAGGTGATCTTCAGAGGGGTTACTGCTACACAAGCAAGGTATTGAGTGAATTTCTTGTCTAACAGTGTTACCCCCTCCATTGTTTTCTCCCACTTTCCCTCCCCCACAAGTTGTAAAGTGTCCAACATAGTGTCTTGTGAGTATCCTGAGTATCGCTGTTGCATTGGTTCACCCTTTGTCCTTTATCTCACCATTTTGTTATTCCCCTTCCCTTCCTCAAATCAGATAAATGTATATTCAAGACACAGGGTACCAAAATAAAAACAGTGACAATAGGGGATAAACCAAAGGAAAAAGAATGATGGAAAAAAAAAAGAAATAGCTTCATGTTTTCAACTCCAGTGCAGCAAGCCACAAAATATTTGGTTAACTTCCTTAGTAAGATCTTCAAGTAAGAAGGAGAATATGTTGAGAAAATGTTTCCAAATAAAACAGCTCACATGTATATTTTTCATTTTCTCTAATGAAACCCATGACCTAGTATATGGTAGGTTAATACCCTTCTCCTAGCCACATCTACAGTCTGAAGGAATAAAATTAGATAGAAAAACAAATTTTTTAAAAGCTGGGTGTTGATGGCTCACACATGCCATCCCAGCTCCTCAGGAGTCTGAGATCTGAGGATTGCCATTTGAATCCATTCTGGGCAGGCACATCTATGAAACTCTCTTATCTCCAATGAACTATAAGAAAGCTAGAAGTGGAGCTATGGCTCATGTGGTAGTCTTAGCCTTGAGCACAAAAGCTTAGGGATAACATTCAGGCCCTGAGTTCAAAATTTAAGACTGGCACCAAAAAAGAAGAAGAAGGAGAAAAAAGGAATCACTCATGTCTAAATGTTGAGATTAGGCAGGCATTAAAGTAAAACAATGTAGAGAAATGAGAAAGAGAGGAGAGAGAGCGACACACACACATACACACACACACACACACACAGAGAGAGAGAGAGAGAGAGAGAGAGAGAGAGAGAGAGAGAGAGAGAGAGAGACAGAACACTAGTACAGTGGAACCAGAATAGTCCACTATACACTGAGGCTACATTTGTTAGATCTAATGGAATAGACCTCAATTCCCATTAAATTAAGACTAAAATATAATGATAAAATTGGTCAACGGAATTGATATATGTAAAACATGGGTACAAAGAAATTATTTGTTTAAAAGTACTATCATACTTATGTGTCCTCTTTTCCACTTTTATTTTGTTTAAGACAATTGAATTTAATAAACTGAAAAGCAATTATCCAAATGATAATCATAGTTAGCATGTGATAATCATGTTTTTGACTCTTATTAAAATAATTATTAGCTTTCAGAATAAGAGCAGTCTTCCCTCCAGTTTACCGCTGTGTCTAAAACACATTGTAGACTACCATATGTGAAATTTTCTCACCAAATAGACAAGAAGTATATGGAAATATTCATCCTCCCATTACTTCTTGTTTGCAAATGTGTTTTCATATGTAGATTAAATTACAATGTAAAGAATGAAGTGACTGACGAAAAACAATCCCAAGTCTTTAGGACTGAAAACCCAAGGTAGGTGCTAAGTCAGGACCACTTTTGGCATTGCTTGACAGCTTTAGTCCTAGAATTTACAGATTAGCACAAGGCTATTACTTTTTCTGCCATCTAACCTTCAGAAACTCTGGCTTGTGTATCATTACATGAAAATGGAAGAACAAACTGATTTTGTTTTTGTACATTGACACCAGTAAAATGCTGTCCCTGTGCTTTTTCATTAGTTGAACAGTACATAGAGTTCACACATAAAGCTATCATAGACTTACCATCTTAGACAGTATGCCTGGGGATAATGTGGAAATTATGCTCTTTTGTGTAACTGGGAAGGTCTCCAAGATGAGTGCCATTTTTTGGAACAGCAGAATTCTTTTCTCACATGAGCTACTTGACAGGGGAGTGTTGCACAGCTCACCCATGGATGCTGGCAGACAAGTGACACCCAGAGTTCTGATTTTGCATTATGTAATTGCAAATCCCTGCAGTGCAATAACTTTTCAGTGGGCACAATGTACTAAATTAATATCTCACTTCTACTCAGGGAAAACTAGACTGCCAATGATTTCAATTTTTTTTTTCTTGGAGGAGAAAGGTACAATTTATTTAGGAGAAAATTGTGATGAATGTTTCTACGGATCTATTTTTTGGCAAAAAAGAAAACTACAAAAAAAAACAACCCCAAAACATTTAGAAATGTTACTTTTCCTTTTTATTTTTCTGCTCAGACCTGTGAGATGTTTGTCTTCACAGATTCTAGGACTCTCTCTCTCTCTCTCTCTCTCTCTCTCTCTCTCTCTCTGCGTGTGTGTGTGTGTGTGTGTGTGTGTGTGTGTGTGTGTGTTTACATTTACTCTACTACTTGGGAATTTAAAGGAAGGTGATTTGCTTATGATACATTAAAGCATGATTGCTTAATGGTCAAAATGAAAGAGAAAATATTCCTGTCATCTATTCATCTAGCCAATTCCAAACATACTTGTTCACCTATGGCGTTAAAAAAAAAGATATGTTTCAGTGAAAATGATTTCTGTGGTTCATGGTCAGTGTTGTTTTATAATAATACCAAATAAGGTCATTCACCTAGAGGGAAATAACACTGATTGTTTAGATATTAGTGTGTGTGTGTGTGTGTGTGTGTGTGTGTGTGTGTGTGTGTTGATCCTGGGCCTTGAATTCAGGGCCTGGGCACTGTTTCAGAGTTTTGTTTTGTTTTTTTCTCAAGGCTAGTACTCTACCACTTGAGTGACAGCTCTATTTCTGGCTTTCTGGTATTAATTGGAGATTAGAGGCTCAAGCTCTTTCTGCCTGGGTTGGCTTCTAACAGTGATCCTCAGATCTTGAATAGCTTCTTGAGTAGCTAAGATAACAGTTATGAATCACCAGTGCCTAGCAATATTGGCATTTTTGGACTGTTCCTACTTGAAGCTAAATGTGTATGCAATTCTTTTACACATCATTAAACTTCACTTGGATATTATTTAGACTTTGTCTGAATGGACTCTACAGGGCCTGTGTCCTGATTCCTGAAAGAAAACGAGGTTTGAATGGGTTGTGACATTTTTGGTCCTTACAAATAGAATGTAGGAATTGGTTGGCATTTCTGAAATTCCCATTCCGAGAAATCTGTAGTCATACGTTACGAGAATCTATTGATTTCTTGTTATGTATAATACACCTAGTAAGAAGCTCTAAGGTAATGCACGAGTCACTCTCAACAATCTTCTGAGAGTTGGTCCTGTTCCTATCCCCATCTCAGAGTGAAAATGGTAGAACTGGTCAAACAATGTACTTAAAGTTACACTTTCTTGACCCAAACTTTTATATTGATTTATTAAAAATTTATCAATGTGTTTGCGTTTTGAGTAGCCAACAGGACGATGGAAATTTGTATTCTATGTTACAATGGGACTAGGAGATGAATGCTTGTCTGTAAGAGAATGTGTAGTTGGATGCAGCAGCTGATGCCTCTAAACCTTGGCTATTGGAGAGGCTGACCGTCCTTTACAAAAAGGCCATAAGACCTCCCTCTCCACCAATAAATGCTGGGCACTGGTCATTCTGCACACACAGAAAGCTTTAATAGGAAAATTGCAGTCTAGGTTTTTTTTGGGTAAAATACCTGACCATATTTGTAAATTAACAAAAGCAACAAGAGTGGGGTCAGGTCTCAAGTGATAGAGTATCTGCCTGGTAAGCATAGACCCTGAGTTTAAAGCAAAGTAAAATAAAAAAAGAATGACATTTTATGGTATTTCAAATGTTAATATCACCTTAATTATTATACTTGTGAAAATACAATGAAATAAGTTAAATTACATTTTATTTTTTGGTATTAGGTTTAAAATTTGACCTGATCAAATATATCTCTCTTCTTTCCTCTCCTTATTTCCCCTCTTCTTCCTTCTTGCTGCCCTCTTTCCTCCCCTCCTCTGCCCTTGCTTGCCTTCCTCTTCCCTCCCTGTAACCCTCTATCTTGAAATAGGATCTTTTATAACCCAAACTTGAACTCATGCTTGAACTCGGCTTCCTTGGTGCTGAAAATACAGGCATGTACCACCATACTCAGCATGACTGTATACACTGGAATCATAGTGCTGTCCGTGGCACTAAAATACAAATATAATTAAGAATAAAATAAATATCTTATATTTATCTACCATTCTTAGGTTCTTTATCTTAATTCTCCCAAATAACTGATAATGTAGAAATTATAATCTCCTTTTTAAAGATATGAATTTGAGCATTAGAGTTCTCAGGAACATGATAAAAAAAACAAAATAAAAAAAAAACACCTACATTATGGTAGATGTTTCTGACTTCAAGTCCAGTTTACAGATGGGACATTACAACCTCTCACTTACACAGACTAGAGACAGTCTGCTTCTGGGATCTGCATCTGAATCTGAGCCCTATGGACTGGGTACTGAAACATTGTTGTAGGTATTACACTTAATTAAACTCTACTGTGACATTTCAGTAAAGTTCATTAAACATAAGTTATCCTATGGAAAAGAAAAAGGATACATAAAGATAACCTGTCAAGCTATGCATATGCATACATATATTTACTTGGTGTAAAAATTATATATATGGAGTATATATTATACATATGTTTGAATTTTTAAGATTTTAAAAAGTATAATCAAAATATTTGCTTCAGAGTACTTAATCTAGTAACAAAATGATCTCAAACTGAGTTGAATGTTGATATTTTCTTATTGATAGCTTCTGGGAATAACAATCAATAACAGAATATTTAAATAGATGGCAAAATAATTAAAATCACATTTTTATAATAGTGCATATGATTAAAGCAGAAATGACAGTTTTAATGTAATAATTATTATTTGTAATATTCTGTAAGTCTGTTTGTAAAAGCTTTCTTTTTAATCTTGTTCTGTTTCCATCAGTTCAATAAGCTTTAGTTTGTGTGACATCAGCATGGTAGGTAAGAGACAGAGTGCTTGTCTGATCTCAGGATCACGGGTTTGCCTTTTAAGGCCTCAGCACTTGTGCACTGATTTTCAACCAGTATATATACTAAGATCCTGTTGAAATAAATCAGAAAAGCCTTCCTCAAGGTTGTGGGATTTTTTTTCCCCTTCTTAAATAGCCCTAAGAACAGTATATGTTCTATTTTGCATAAACTATTGACTTCACCATAGTGTGTTCTGGTAGCTACAACATTGAGACCCACTACAGTATGGTATTCCAAGGTTGTGTAGATGTAGGGTAAAGACAAAGTTCAGTAATTCCTTTTTTATTTTTAATTAAAATATTCAGAGATCTGTGCTGCTGAGGTTAGCCAGGAGTTGTAATGGTAGATGCTGTTGATTATCTAACATCAGAATTGCTTCCTGCATTTCTGAAAGGTCAAATATTGCAAACAATATTTAGCGTTAATTTTGCAAAATATGGTAAGTTTTTAAAAAAATTATTGACCTTTACAAAGATATTTGACTAGGAATAATCAACTACCACACTCCTCCCAGTCTAGCATAAATACCTCATTAAATAGCCTATATTTCACTTCAGATATAGGCTTTGGAGAACAATTGTGAAAGCCTTTTTCTATCTGAGAGAGAAGAAAACTCAGACATTGAAGAAGACACCTGTACACAATTGCAAGTCTTTCTGCAAGGACTCACAAAGTAGTGCCTCCTTTAGCTTATTTCTTACTGAATGATTCTCCAGACATAGAATGAATGACCTAGGAGAAATCTGGTCCAGTCATGGAGGTTATTATGGTTACCAGCCTTCTTTGTTAATCACTCTGGCTTTTTTTTTTGCCAGTCCTGGAGTTTGGACTCAGGTTCTCAGCACTGTTGCTGGATTCATTTTGCTCAAGGCTAGCACTCTACCACTTGAGCCATAGCACAACTTCTGGCCTTTTCTGTGTATTTGGTGCTAAGGAATCAAACCCAAGGCTTCATGTATGCTAGGCAAGAATGATACCACTAAGCCACTTTCCCAGCCCCCCCCCCCCCCACTCTGGCTTTTATCTTCAGCTCTTACAAGCTGTCATTAGAAGGGCTTGGAGAATTAAAATCCCAGTGACAGAACCTTGGACTGAGGTCAAGCTACCATGATATGGTGGAAATTCCTTTTATCTGTGGCTGGTTTCCTCAACATCTTTCTCAGGAAGTAGAGAGTATTTATTGTTATGCCAGCCATGAAACCTGGGTACCAGAGTGTGGGGTGTTAGTTTAGTCCTGCGGTTTTCCTAGCATCATGAAATGTATGTAGTCTAACTACTTTTGATTTATTTGTTTTGTTTTTGTTGCCAGACCTTGGGTGTGGACTCAGGGCCTGAGCACTGTCCCTGGCTTCTTTTTGCTCAAGGCTAGCACTCTACCTCTTGAGCCACAGTGCCACTTACGGCCTTTTTTCTATATATGTGGTACTGAGGAATTGAACTCAGGACTTCATTTATACGAGGCAGGCACTCTACCACTAGGCCATATTCCCAGCCCTAACTACTTTTGAGTTAGAAAATATAAAAGCCAATGTCATTGAGGAGTTGCACTGCAGTAGTGAAATAACACAGCATTTTTGTTTTTAATGTACTGTGTGAAGTTATTTCCTTTTTCTTTCATTTTTTCCCCTTTGGCTTGTCCAATTGTTACTGTTCTTGATTTTGGTACCGTGTCTTGTATATATCTTTATCTGATTTGGAGAAGGGAAAGGGAATAACAAAATGGTGAGATAAAGGAAAGGGTGAACCAATTCAACAGTGGTACTCACCAGACCCCATGTTGGACATGAATTTAACAATTTGAGGGAGAGGGGGAGTTGAGGGAGGGTAGGGAATGTGGGAGAAACACAAGGAAAGGGGTAACAATTTTCGACATGAAATGTACTCATTACCTTACTTATGTAACTGTAATCTCTGTGTCCATCACCTTTAAGATAAAATGAAATTTTTAAAAAAAGCAGTGACAAAAAGCATTGAGGCTTGGTTAATTTCGTTTTTCTAAAGTTCTAGGGATCAAAACCAGGGGAACACTTGCATTCTAGCAGCTGACTTTTTTTTTTTTTTTTTTTTTTTTTGTGAGTCCTGGAGCTTGAACTCAAGGCCTGGGCACTGTCCCCGAACTTCTTTTTTGCTCAAGGCTAGCACTCTACATTTTGAACCATAGTGCTACTTACACCTTTTTCTGTTTATGTGGTGCATAGGAATGGAATCCAGTGCTTCATGCATGTTAAGTAAGCACTCTACCACAAAGCCACATTCCTAGTCCAACACTTGCATTCTTAAAGCTTATAACAATGAAGAATATACTCGCCATCTCAAGACTCCATTCCACCCAAGAATAAAGATATTAAATAAATTAAAATTAGGAAGCATGTAACTCTTTATGAAAAGTCTTTCTTTCCCTTTCTTGCTTCTCCTGCTTAATTCACATGCATCCTTCCTTTACAAGGCCACAAATAGGTAAAACTGGTTGTTGGTCTTCTCCCCTTCCCTCCACCACCTCCCCTCTTCTCCTCTATTTATATCTATCTGTTTGTGTATGTATGTATGTATGTATGTATGTATGTATGTATCAATATCATTCATTGATCTATCAATACTAGAATGAAAACTCACACCCTTGTACTTTCTAGACAAGTTCTTTATCATTTGAGGACTGTTGTAAAAACACCAAAAAACAACAGAAAAACAAAAACCATATGTGATAAAAGTTTATTTTTACTTAATGTAGATTAAGCTTTCTTTTTTATAAGTTTAATTTTATTGTCAAGGTGATGTACAGAGGAGGTGTTATAGTTACATACATAAGGTAGTAAGTACATTTCTTGTCAAACTTGTTACCTCCTCCCTCATTTTCCCTCACCTTTCCTCTTCCACAATTTTCCACTCCTCCAGTTGAACAGTGAGTTTACAACACATTGTCTTGTAAGTATTGTTGTTGCATTGGTTTGCCTTTTGTCCCTTATTTCACCATTTTGATGTTCCCTGTCCCTACCCTAATTCAGATAAACATATATACAATACCAAGGATACCAAAATCAAATACAGTGACAACAGGGGCTAATCCACAGGGAAGAAAAAATGAGATAATTTCACAAAATACATTAAAAAAACCAACAATGAAAAACCACTTGTTTCCATATCTTAGAATTCATTTTGCTTAACATCATCTAATATGATCATATGTACAGAACATTTGGCTACTATGATCCTCTACTAGGACTTAAGCTTTCTTTTAAGATTTGTCTAGTGGATTTGTGAGAACCTCCCTTTGAAGAGTCAGACCTCTGTATATTTATAGCATCTTCCTCAAAGAAGTGAAAAGCAGAATAACTGATGCATCAAGAAGTTGAACAACAACATCCTTGAGCATAAAGGAAATACAAATCAAAACAACTTGGGGACTCCATCTCATCCCAGTAAGACTGGCTGACACTGAGAATTAGAACAACAAATATTGGTAGGAATGTGGGGAGAAAGGAACCCTACTGCACTGTTGGTGGGAATGTAAACTAGTACAACCACTCTGGATGACATTTTGGACATTCCTCAAAAAATTAAACATAGAACTTCTTTATGACCCAGCCACACCACTCTTGGGCATCTACCAAGAACATTACAAGTTGGGATACGGTGAAGATATTTGAACGTTCATGTTTATTGCTGCACTATTCACAATAGCCAAATTACAGAAACAGCCACATATTCTACAATAGATGAGTGAATTAAAAATTGTGGTACACAGACGAATGGATCCAAAAAATATGGTACTTATACACAATGGAATACTACATAGCGATTAGGAATGGTGAAATATTGTTATTCGCAGGGAAATGGTCAGAACTCGAACAAATAATGTTGAGCGAGACAAGCCTAGAACACAGAAAACAAAGGGACATGATCTCCCTGATATATGACTGTTAACAAAGGGAGACGGAGAGACAGTAGAGACCAAGTCTGTGAATACTATATATGTTCTTGATACATTGAATATTGTATTTATGTCTACCTGACCTAGAGAAGGGATGGAAAAACAGGACGTAAGATATCACAAGAAATGTACACACTGCCCTACTATGTAACTGTACCCTTTTTGCACAACACCTTGTAAAAAAATTTGTGTTCAATTAATAAACAAATAAAAAAAATTGGGGTACATATACAAAATGCAATTTTACACATTCATTAGGGAGAATAATATGACTTTTGCAGGGAAATGTATGGACCTAGACCAAATCGTATTAAGTGAGGTGAAACAATCTCAAAGAGACAAACTGTGCATGTTTGTTTTCTAGATCCAAAAAAGGACTTGACATGAGGCTTACAGAGAACTCTAGGCATTCACACACATTTATATTAAAGAAGGATACTCTTAGGGGCGGAACTCCAGGGTGTAACTTCTCTGTACATATAAAATACTATTAATCAATTCAAATTCCAGGGCCTAGGAATGTTCTTAGCAATAGAGTGCTTGCCTAGCATGCATGAAGCCCTATATTTGATTCCTCAGAACCACATAAACAGAAAAAGCCAGAAGTATCCCTGTGGTTCAAGTGGTAGAGTGTTAGCCTTCAGAAAAAAGGAAGCCAAGGACATTTCTCAGGCCCCGAGTTCAAGCCCCAGGCCTGTCCCCCCAAAAAAATAAAAATCAGGAAATGGAAATATTTTTTTCTTTTTAGTGGGGGCAAAGAGAGGCTCATAGTAAGAGGGAGGGAGGGTACACAAATGCAATCATGGTATTAAATATACAATATGTGGAAAGTGAACTATGTGATTTGTGAGCAGGTATGGGAGGGGAAACTTGGGCAAGCAAAGGAAGGGTGACATTGTGCAAAAAAGTACTCATTACTTGACTTATGAAATGGTAACACAATACCTTAATAATAACAATAAAATTATATTTTAAAGAAAAATAAGTTGAACAAGACAGTGACAAAATAGATGTGTGTGTGTGTGTGTGTGTGTGTGTGTGTGTGAATTAGGATGAGTGCTCCCAGTATAGGCTATTTTGTGTGCATCCAGGTAAAAACCATTCCTGTTTTCAATTGAAAATGGTATATAAATGTATTTGTATCTCAGTAAGTAAAAAAAAAATCACAAAGGCCTAGTCTAGATGACTTTAAAATACATCTAAAAAAGCCCTTGGCAAAATTGATGTTCATTATAGAGGCTTGTCTGCTTTGCTTTGCTATGCTAAGTATACTTGCTGGAAGAGAAATCCTCAGATTTATGTGATTTGTACTAATGTATTCAGCATATGATTCCTGCAGAGTTTAGTGTAGTTTCTGTTACTAATGACAGAAAATAAAAGTTGAAACCCAATTAACAAAATACAGAATTTATACTTACACCATTAAACATATATTATATAGAGAATAATTTATACTCCTTATTTCTTATCCATTAAAAAATTGCCATACTTGTCTCAAAGACTGTTTCAGATGGTTTTTAGTCATGTAAATTATTTGTCTCCTGACTGTGTAATTACATGATGGAATGATTTCTAGAGTATCATATACTTAATGTGAGTTTCTAAAAATGCTTTAATCATATAATTGCTAGTTTATCAAGTAGAAAATATAGGTCTGAGAACACTATCATTATGTCATTATTTTCCACAAAAGACTGTGAAACACACAGAAGAGGCCATTATGAAGCAAATAACAGTTTTCTATAGTGGCTAAAATTTGCCACAATTAAAAAAAATAGTAAAGCCTAAAGGTAAAAAGTTTAAACTCTAGCCAAGAATTTACCTCGTAGCTTTCTCTATGGAAAGCCAATACATAAGTGAATAAAAGAAGAAGTAAATATCTAATACTATTTTAGTGAAGTTAGTAGATTACTGCTAGTTAGATTATTATGTTACTGAATGGCACTAAATTTTATGATGAATTCATAAAATTCAGCGAAAAAGCTGAAAGAAAATGAAACAAACTGAAACTTTCCATGTACATTGGAGTCCAGTTAATTTGCTTCTGTGCTATTATTATTGAATGGACCGAAATCAAGTGTAATTCAGATAATTATACCCCCATGATCTCCAGCTGGTAATACAGGGGTATGTAATTTGGGATGGCTAAGTGGTTATACTCAAATCTACTTTTAAATCATTCAAAATTTAGAAAAAAACTTATTCAATGAATAGTCATATATGAGAAAACCTGTTTTCAACGAAGTTTAATAAAGGTTGAAGTAGAACGGCCCCATTTGTGGATTTAATGTGAAAGGACAAGACTCTTAGGAACTCTCTCATGCTCGTTTTGTTACACACACACACAAATGCATACTTACACACATACACATACCAAAAGAGGGTACACGATTATTTACTTGTGACAGAGTGCTTCTCTGCTTCATTAGTGTGCTTTTCTTTGTTTGCCTTGAAGTGCAATAAACATGTAGCTTTTGTTTTGCTTTGGAAGGTGAAGAGCTTCACTCTCAAATACTACAAACTACATTAGGATAGGTAGGTGTCTAGTTTTCATCCTATGACAAAATCAGGTACCTGTTTCTCAGTTGCTTTATAGACAATAACTATTCTTTGGTTTGGTATGCCAGTTGTCTCTGCCATAGAAGAGAAAGAATGCTATGAAAAGTTTAGGCTGGTGGAAAGAAGTTGACCGACCCCTTACTTTAAAAATCAGAAATGGAACTCTCAGAAATTATAATCTAGAGCCAAGAGTCAATAAAAAGGTTGGTGAGGGAACTTTATAGTTGCCATCCCAACTTCTTTTTTCCCCTTCTTTCCTTCTTTTTTCTTTTCTTTTCTTCTTTTCTTTCTTGCTTGCCATGCTTGCTTTTTCCCCTTCCTTCATTCCTTCCTTCATTCCTTCCTTTGTTCCTTCGTTCCTTCCTTTTTTGACTTTTATTATCTTTATGTAGTTAAGTTCAACATATAAATTTATGAATAAAATTCTTCATGATGATTCTCCTCCCACATCCATCTATCCCAGCCTCTTTCATCTCCTCAAGTTACCTGTGATTTCAACTTCTTCAGAGGTAGAAACAGGAAGATCATATGTACAGTGCTATGGTATATTGTAATTCCAGCTATACCATTGGTGTAGGTCGAAGGATCATGGTCTGAAGTCATCTCTAGGAAAAAGTGTGAGATTCTATCTGAAAAAAAACTAAAGGAAAGAAAAGTGTGTATGGGGGAGCTAGCGGCATGACTCAAGTAATAGAATACTTACATATATGAGGCCATGAGTTCAAGTTTCAGTAGAGTCAAATATGTAAATATCAAAAAACATTAGAGTCAATCAAACTAATTTGTGTAGCTATACTGACTTTGAAACTACAGATGATCAAAATGAATACAAATACAGATAAAACAAAATAATTTTAAGGTAGTTATCAAGCATCAAAACAATAGTATTTACATTTTTAAAAATTAAAGTTATGGTGTAATTTTTGTCAACTAATCTAACCCATTATCAACTAACCAAATTATGATTATGCAAGACTTTAGAAATAAAAAAAAATGAGGGTAGGATGGAGGGAACAGAACTCGAGGGGAAGAAGGATGAAAAAATGCCACAGTGGAGGACATTGATGAATGTGAATTATACAACTCATGGGTGGCAATGAGAGGGAGGGACTGGGAGAGAATGAGGGAACAGATGACACTGTATGAAAGGAAATGTATTCGTTACTTGCTTTATGTAACCCATCTATATATCTCCTGTATAATAACAAAATTAAAAAACACAAAAGCACATGTGATTTAAGTAAAAATTTTCAAAAATGAACAAAATCAAAGAGAGAGAAAGAAAAATATAACACTACCTAATTTTCAGATCACCACAAAGTAGAGCATTTAAAAGAAGCTCAAGGACAGAGGGAGGCGGATCCATGGGGTAGCATGGTAAGAAAGCTGAATCAGGGCTTATAATTGGAATTCAGCAGCATTTACCTCAAGAAATTTGGTATTTTTCATTTGAAGAATATTTATTATCTACTATCTATGTGCTGGTACATCTGCAAAGATGTTGGTATTTAACACACAAAAAAACGATCCTTGGAGAGCTAGTCCTTAAAATCAAGTGTAACAGTACAGACAGATATATAGCTAATTGAAATGATATTATGAACAGGTATTGGACACTGAAGAGGAAGGAACTGTCATGGAGATGGAGTGGGAGGGCACATATTCAGAGGAGGACTATGAACTGTATGAGAAGATTGATGAGACGAGAAGATAGTGGAGGTAGAAAGAGAGATGCAAACCTCCCTATGAGAGTGGGAAATTGAATGGAGTGCCCCTTTAGTGTGAGATGGGTAAATGGAAAGTCGGAAGGGGCTAGGTCATGATAGGTCTGAGGGTGGGAGAGGAGCTTGACCTTTATTCTGATAAGGAAGGGGAAATAATTTATTTTTCATTTTAGTTAGGTTATTCTATCTACAAAGAAGGCAGTTGAAGGAAATGATTGTTAATGCAGACAGAACTGATATGTGATGTTTTATGACATGCTAGAATTTCCTCACATAGCTTCAGAAAAAAACAAAGAATGGAAAAATCTAAAAATAACTCATTTGGTGTGTGATAAGAATAAATCTCAGCAATAAAGAGATAATGGGGGAAAGACACAGAAGAGGAGTTACTGGGATATTTGTTAAACACAATCAGGCATCTGTTTTTGAGCCTCTACTGGCAATCAGAAGCATTGGAAGCTGTGCTCTTTGGAGACCATGGGCGAAAACTGCTTAATGATTATTCCTGGAGAAAGGACTCTTTAGTAGGAAAAATTTGAGGAAGTTGTTTAGATGTTATTAGGCCAATTTGATGAGCCATGTTTTACTTAAGATCAAAGTCATTTGTGTTTCCAATATTCATAAGTAGAAAATATGAATATAGAGATTGGTGAAATTCTGGAGAATCAAATAAAATGAATGATTTATTTTTTTCCTTTTTTCTTGTGAGTCATCAGGGATCACTCAGGGTCTAGGCAATGTCCCTGAGCTTTTTCACTCAAGGCTAGCACTCTACCATTTGAGCATAGCTCCACTTCCAGTTTTTTAGTGGTGACTTGGAGGTAAGAATCTCATGGATTTTCCTGTCTGCATTCTTGGAACCATGATCCTCAAATCTCAGCCTTGTGAGTAGCTAGAATTACAAATGTGAGCCACTAGTGATTGGCTGATAATTTCTGTCATTTATCAGAATGCTATATGCTGTTCTATAACTCCCAAATAGCAATTGCACATGAACCACTTTGAATTTTGTTACTATTGCTAATAGCAGGACAACTGTGAAGTAGGAAAAGGAAAGAAAATCCTCAAAAATTTCAAGCATTTTACCATGAAATTTTCTTTTGTGTCCTATGCTCCTTTGGGATTATAAATTAGACTGTGTCTTCCCACTTAAACATACTTTCTGCTCTCTTGGGGGTGCAATGTATGCTGTGATTATTTGTGGCTCAACTGTAAAACAGACCAGAGATCTGACTAGAAACTCTAGACTGCCCTCAGCTAGTAACCTTACAAGAGCATCTAAGTCCTGGTCTTTTAGAGACTATTATTGTTTGTACTCTTAGGGATATTCTAAAATTTCTGGGTGGGCAATAGCTTCAGGTCTTCCATAATCTTCATTTAGTCTGATGGGTAAGGGTTCTTTTAGGAATTACAGTTGTAAACATGTGCCTATTTTATTTTTCACCCCATTTTTCACATTTTTCTGCAAGCATTTTATGTTATATTCACACCTACTAGTAAGCTAATGCTTGTGTATCTTCCTGTGCTCACCCTTGTATTTTTTGTATGTATGCTCTCACCCACACTTTTTTTTTAACTCCTGAGCTCATTAGTTTTACTTCCTTAGACTGTGCCCATATCACTCCTTGCTTAAGCCCAGTGAAACTCCCTGCTCTACCAAAAGTCATACAAAAACAATAACATTTCTGTTTAGAGTAGTAATGATGAGAAAAAGAAGTTCATTTCTAGCTAGTTAAGATCTCAACATAAAACAAAAAAACCCAAGAATCAGCTTATGCAATGAATGTTTTAAACTGTCAGACATATATATTTTAAATAATTTGCATTTATTATAAATAAAACAATGCATGTTTTCTAAGGTCACACACATATGCATAATCATCATAGTGCATGCCAAGTAAAACCCAAATAATCTTTTCATGGTGATGTAAGTGCCTTAGAATTTTGTTCTTAAATAAGATGTTAGTTCCTCCCTTCTCCTTTATTTCAGTACCATATTTCATTAAATTATGTGCTTTCATCTTGCAGAAACAAGCTTATCCAGTGACCCAGACATAATATTAAGTTAAACTTGTACTTTGAAAATGAACTAAAGGGACTGGGAAGAAAATAGATTCTTCTATTTCTAGACTGAGTGTTTATAATGCATAAAACAAGAGAGCTTGAGTTATTTATTGAAGTCACTTATTTACCTTTGCCACTTTAACACAATTGCAGGAAAATTTAACGATGTTTCCAATGTAGGCTACCTAAACAAACACAGTGACTTCTAGTGTCTAGTTATAATTATACCCACTCCAAACAGCTTAAGTGATTATAAACATAGGTGTTGTTTACAATGCAGATACTACCTTATATATGTGCTATATATATAATATACTTGAATAATGTGTTATATAATTTTAGCACTATATATAACTTATAGTAAATGATATGTCATGAAATATAAAGATAATAACATATCATATACAATTTTACAGCATATATGATATATATTACATTTTTTGTGCTAATAATGGCTTGAACTGAGGGCAGGGAGTACTATTCCTTAATTTTCTTGCTTATGGCTAAAGCTGTACTACTTAATTCACAGCTCCATTTCTGGTTTTTTCATGAGTAACCGTAGAGAAGAATCTCAAAGACTTTCCTGCCCAAGTTGGCTTCAAACTATAGTTCTCAGATCTCAGCTTCCTGAGTACAAAGGATTACAGACATGAGCCATCAGCGCCCACCTGCATGGTTTTCTACTTACTCTTCTGTTATATGCCATTGTGGGTTAAAATATCAGAATTTGAAAACACATTTAAAACACACAACCAACAGGATACCATAGCTTGTAGCACAGCCCAGTGTTAAGAAGCAGTTGTCTGCCCTTGTGATTTGGAGGCTGACTTGAGAGCTGCAGTCCAGTACAGTAAGAACCTATCAGGCTGCTTATTGTTAGCCAGGAAATGATCACAGTTCAAAATTCAATGTATAATTTCCACTGAATATTTATCATTTTCGTCTGTATCATTAAAGCTGAAAGACCATAAATCAAGCCATCATAATTGGAGATCATTGGTATGTATAATTTAATTAAGTACCACATGTTGCCACATTCTATAAAAAGGAGATGATAGGAAACAATATAGGCCCTGACACCAAATCCATGTGCCATAGTCCTGAGTAGTCACATGTCTGATACTGCACTTAATGTACTTAAGTCCTCTCTTCAACCTGGATGTGGGAGAGAATAACACCTCTCAAGATTCTTATAATGATGATTAAGAGAATATAGAGCAAATATTTACTGGGGAAAAGCTGGTGCTTGCTAGGGATAAAATAGATGGTAGCAGGGAAAGGAGAAGGAAGGGATATGAGCAACAACAGTGTATGGTGTTCTGAGTGTTCAGAGATTCCCCTGGCATTGTCCCAACCTAGTGATAACCTTGACCTGATTTGCAATGTATCATTTGAGTCTCACAACCAAATCATGGATTGGGAAGTTTTGAAAGAAGGAAATATAATTTAGGCCTGTAAATAAGCAGTAGCTTGATTATTTGTTGGATTGGTCAGTTGTATGGCTAGAGAAAACCAAGGAAATGATCGATACAAAAAGGGAAGAGCTGTGAACACATCAGGTTTTGTATTTGATTTGAGATTAGAGTTCCTGTATAATAGGATAGTGGGAAAATATTTACTTACAATGATTCTTCAATTTTAAAAAGTTCATGCCAAGGTTATAGGAACATGAGAAGACTGATGGATAAAACCAAGCCACAAAATCTGAGCTCTTCAAACACTCTTGGCTGAGGCCAGTTGAATCAACAACAGAATTCTCTATGTGGCCACCCCCATTTCCGTCCACAGATGACCAGCAATTTGGCTAGAGAGACCTGAAACAAGCCTCAATAGGGGGAAAAAAAATTTCTGCTTACTTTGATTCTCACATTGGCAAGTCAGTTAGCGTTTTTGGTTTCACATCCAGATATTTAGGGAAGGAAAATAGCCATCAGGAATCTTGGAAAATACTCTGAACATAAATAGTATTTTCACTTTACTATGGATGAATAGTTGGGGGAAAAGAGGCATAAAGAAAATTTTCTGCATATCAGACTTATCAAAAGAAGATTTTATTTTATAAATTTTGAAAAGAGAAAGTTCAAAAAATAAGTATAGCAATGTTTATATTAATTATTATGATCCTTATGACATACTGCATTTACATAATTATTGTTTAAAAGGAATTAAGAACATTGTATATACATTTAACTATTTACATGTGAGTGTCAAACAGCTTGAATTGTTTTAAAAGTTACTGCTGCAAACAGTATTCAAATATCTGATTATTTTGTTTACTTAGTTTGTCTTTGTGTTTTTTGAGATAGCATTATTTTGTAGCTCAGTTTGGCCTTGAACTTGCGAGACTTCTGCCTCAGTCTTCCAGGTACTGGGATTACCTGTGTGTGTCACCACATTCAGTTCAAAGTTCATTGATAGCTAGGAATTAGAACATAGCCAAGATAGTTTGCAGAGATGGTTTGTGTATATTTCATGTATGGAACAAGTCGTCTGTGGTGATTTCTCACAATTCACCTGAGGCTTGTGCTTCTTTGAAGTTCATAGATTTGGTACTCTAGCTTATTAAATGGATGTTGGATATGGGCTGTAAAAATATGAAGGATTTGCAATGACCTTTTACTTGTTGAGGGGGATCAGCTATTCTGTATTAGAGGAGTCACTGTGGTGTAACCTTTCCAAATCTCACAGGCTGCAGTGCTTTGAAAATCCCAAGTATCTGAAATTTCATCTGAGCACTAGCCATTTGCAAGCAGCATGTTTGCCCAAGCAGTTACAGAGAGGAAAGTCAGCTTAGCCAGAGGCGCATTTACAACCAAGAACTAAAATGAGAATGGTCCCTAAGCTGAGTTCTCCTCAATAAATGTGGGACAATGAGTCTGCTGGTTTATCAGATTCCTATAGAAATGACACTTGAACTTTATATGTTAACTTCATTTCAATTTTCTGTTTCAGTTGACAAATAATTGTGCTTTTCATTAGTTTTTTTTCAGCATAATAATTGCAAATATACTCCAAAAAAGTGGTTTTGAAGAAATGGCCAATTTCAGGCTTCATTTCTATGAGAGAAATAACACTGATCAAAGATAATATTTCACAATTATATTTTAAGTTAGAAAGCAGAAAAAGTTACTACTACATGGGAATTTGTGAGTCATGGTAATCTAGATCAAGTACATATGCTACATATCAAAGAAAGAGTAAATTTATAGACTTTTGTTATGTGTGTGGTTGCTATTCGTCCATTGACTTATAGTAGTGGGTTCAATGCTATGAACTTTTCTTTATGGTGTGTGGATTTTATTTCAATAACTATCATAAGGTACTCAGAAAGACATGGGATAACAATTGTTAAAATTATTTATTTTTCAAATTTTTATTATCAAACTGATGTACAGAGAGGTTACAGTTTCATACGTTAGGCATTGGATACATTTCTTGTATAGTTTTTTACCTTGTCCCTCATACTCTCCTTCCTCCTCCCAGTTTCCCTTTCCCCCCCTGAGGTGTTCAGTTCACTTACACCAAACAGTTTTGCAAGTATTGCTTTTGTAGTTGTTTGTCTTTTTTTACCCTATGTCTCTCAATTTTGGTATTCCCTTTCAATTTCCTACTTCTAATACCAGTATACACGGTTTCCAATATACTCAGATAAGATTACAGAGATAGCGTAGGTACAACCACAGGAAGGTGATACACGAACATCATCAATAATAGAAGCTACAGATACAGATAGGACGTTGAAAGTAGTTACAACTGTGATATGACAATCGTTTCTATAACATGGAGTTCATTTCACTTAGCATCATCTTATGTGATCATAAGGGTATAGCTATTGGGCTCTTGTGATCCTCTGCTATGACTTGCCTAAACCTGTACTAATTATTCCCAATAAGGGAGACCATAGAGTCCATGTTTCTTTGGGTCTGGTTCACTTCACTTAGTATAATTTTTTCCAAGTCCTTCCATTTCCTTACAAATGGGGCAATGTCATTCTTTCTGATAGAGGCATAAAATTCCATTGTGTATATGTACCACATTTTCCTGATCCATTCGTCTACTGAGGGGCATCTGGGTTGGTTCCAGATTCCAGCTATGACAAATTGTGCTGCCATGAACATAGTTGTGCTGGTGGCTTTACTGTGATTTTGTTTGTGGTCTTTTGGATAGATACCCAAAAGTGGGTCTGCTGGGTCATAGGGGAGTTCTACATTTAGCCTTCTGAGGAATCTCCATACTGCTTGCCAGAGTGGCTGAACCAGTTTACATTCCCACCAACAATGAAGTAGGGTTCCCTTTGGCCGCATCCCCTCCAAAAATTGTTATTGTTAGTTTTCTTGATATATGACATTCTTACTGGGGTGAGATGGAATCTCAATGTTGTTTTAATTTGCATTTCCTTTATGGCCAGTGATGTAGAGCACTTTTTCATGTGTCTCTTGGCCATTCTCATTTCCTCATCAGAGAAGTTTCTTTGTAAGTCTTTAGCCCACTTGATGAGGGGGCTATTGGTTCTTTGCGGTTTTGTTTTGGAAGAAGGTAATTTTTTTAGTTCTGCATATATTTTAGAGATGAGGCCTTTGTGCATTGAATGTCCGGTAAAGATCTTCTCCCAGTCTGTGGGCTTTCTGTTTATCTTGCGAGCTATGTCCTTTGCCGTGCAGAAGCTCTGCAGTTTGATGCAGTCCCATTTGTACAACCTTTCTTTGATTTGTAGCCTTTCTGGGTCATTGTTAAGGAAGTTCCATCCTGCGCCAAGGAGCCCAAGAAATCAAAGGCCTTTCTCTATGCTAACGACTCGAAGACCAAGGCGGAAATAAGGAAAGCAACTCCTTTTGCAATAGCCCCCAAAACATAAAATACCTAGGAATAACCTTAACTAGAGAAGTGAAAGACCTCTTTGAGGAGAACTTTAAAACCTTGAAAAATGAAATTAAGTCAGAACTAAGGAAATGGAAAAACCTCCCATGCTCCTGGATTGGGAGGATTAATATAATCAAAATGGCAATATTGCCAAAGGCTATCTACAAATTCAATGCAATACCCATTAATATCCCAACACCATTTTTTAATGAAATAGAGGAAGCAATCCAGAAATTCATATGGAACAATAAAAGACCTAGAATAGCAAAAACACTCCTAAGCAGAAAGAACAGTGCTGGAGGAATTACAATTCCCAACTTCAAGCTGTATTATAAAGCTATAGTAATAAAAACAGCTTGGATTGGCATCGGAACAGGCCTGAAGACCAATGGAACAGAACTGAAGACCCAGAAATGAACCCACAGAACTACGCCTACTTAATCTTTGATAAAGGAGCTAAAACAATAGTTTGGAAGAAAGATAGCCTCTTTAACAAATGGTGCTGGCAAAACTGGCTCAACACATGCAACAAACTAAAACTAGATCCTTATATATCACCCTGCACCAAAATCAATTCCAAATGGATTAAAGACCTTGAAATCAAAACAGACACCCTGAAAACACTAAAGGAAGGAGTAGGAGAAACAATTGTTAAAATTATTAAGTATGGAAAAAGAAAGAAAAGTGGTGGATATTATCTTGATAGATTTATAGCAATGAGATCCCAGTAAAGCCAGCACTGAAATTGTTCATTTGACTCCACTCAGGAGCCATTTCTTTGGGCAGGTAGAGTATTCATGGATGAAGTTTTGTGAAAGTGACCTGGATCCCGTAGAGAAAGATGATGCTAAAACAATTAAGACATTGGCATATTCACATGTATAGTTGTGTTATTCAGTACATGTGTATATATCTGTGTATGTATAGAGGAATACAAAAGATCATTTATTTGACTGTCCCATAACCAGGAGGCTATATAGTCCAGAAATAATCATCTGTACGCTGGAGAGGCAGAGAACTTGTTCAAGGAACTAGACTTTAATTATAGTAGAAGTAGTTCCTTAGAAAAAGGAAGAGTAATCATACGTCCCAGCGCAGGATTGAAGACCTGGACACTACCTGGATAGTCACTGGTGTAATTCTGCACTCGTAGAGGAGGTGAATTTAGTCAAATTGCGCTGTATGCAAATATCACAATGGAACTCCCTCAGGCTACAAATAAATGTTAATTCAAAAAATTTAAAAAAATCACTTTCGACTGCATCTAGAGATCCCCACCTCGAGTGCAGTCCTGGTATGTCAGTATCTTCTCACTCAATAAAATTTCTTTTTCCATTAAAAAAACCTCACTTTCAAAATACAAGAGGGACACTTTGGCTTTTTCATTTCTCCAATTAAAAATATTTTGTAAGTATCCAACAAACAGAAGATTTTAAGACTACCTTCATATATTTTCTCTGTAGAAAATGATAAAGGGAAATGTTATGGAATAATATTCGTATGTGTTTTCATGTTAACTTGGGTTAGGACATGCTAGTGGAAAGATTTCTATTTATTTTACCTAATGCTTAGCTTTAAAAGTTCATCTTCACCACATAGTTTTGTAACTATTGCTGTTGCATTGGTTTTTGTTTTTATCCTTGTCTCTCGATTTTTGTATTCCCTTTCCTTTTCCCAATTCTAATACACATAAATACAATATCCAGGGTATTAAAATCAGTCACAGTGTTATCAGGGGTAATACCTCAGGAAGGAAATATGGGAGAAAAAAAGAAAAAAAGAAGGGCACGGTTTCACATGGCATATTGAAAATAACTACAACAGTGGTATACCACTTGTTTTCCTAACTTGCAATTCATTTTGCTTAGGATCATCTTATGTGTTCATAGGGCATAGCTCTTGAGCTATTGTGATCTTCTGTTAGCACTATCCTAGACGTGTACTAATTATTCCCTATGAGGGGAACCATAGAGTCCATGTTTCTTTGGGTCTGGCTCACTTCATTTAGTATGTTTAGTTTTTTTCCAAGTCCTTCCTTTTCCTTGTGAATGGGGCAATGTCATTTTTTCTGATAGAGGCATAGAATTCCATGTAGTATATATACTACATGGAGGCATAGAAAATGGAGGCATTTTTTCTGATAGAGGCATAGAATTCCATGTAGTATAGAATTCCAAATGTAGTATATATACTACATTTTCTTGATCTACTCATCTACTGAGGGGCATCTGGTTGACAAGTTGTGCTATGATGAACATAGCTGTGCTGGGGAGAAGGAACCGGGGAGAGGAAGGCAGGGGAAAATGAAGGAGGAGGTAACGAGTTGGATAAGAACTGCACTCACTGTCTTACTTATTGTAACCCCTCTGTACTTCCCTTTGAAAATAAAAAAAAGATAAAAAGTTCATCTTCATCTTCTCTTATATCATAGAGACATAGATATAATTATTGGTTATTATAGAAATGTGGAATGGCCTCTTTAGCTAGTTGAGACTTCTAATTAATTGCTAGAAACCAATGATTTGTCTCCAAGTGCTAATTTTGTTTGTTTGTTTACTTATATTTTGACAATGCTGGAGTTTGAATTCAGGGCTTCATAATTGCTCAGCTGATGCTCTAACATATAAGCCATGCCTGCAAACACTGCTTTTACTGATTAGTTTGGGATGGATTCTCTCAGACCTGTTTTGCCTGAGTTGGACTTTAACCATCATCCTCTAGATTTTAGCCTCACAAATAGCTAGGATTATAGATATGAACCACCAGCAACTGGCTTCCAAGGACTAATTTTAAAGGAGAACAACTAAGAGAGCTTGTCTTTCATTAATACATAAAAGATTATGTATAATCAAAATTATATTTAATCAAGTTTATCTGTGTTTGTATGCGATTAAGTAAAACTTGATTCTCTGAAGGAAAGACATCACATTATGAGATGTGTGACAAAGTAAGTACAATGATTCATGTGTATTTGTGGCACCGGAGCTACACAGATATTAAAAAAATTGCTCAGTGCTTGTCAAATTTTAATGAGCATGACAACTTGCTGAGGATCTTATAAAAATGCTAATCCAGCAAGGTAGGCCCTCAGGATCTGCATTACCTCACAGGCTCTTCCAGCCCTGGGACCACAACCTATCTTGGATGAGGAATTAAGAGTGAGTTTCCTGATTCCACTTTACTTGACTCTTGAAGCAGTTGGACATTGATATAAAGAATCAGTAGCAATTTAGAGTGCCCTGGGATACTAAGAGGGTGAGCTGAGGGTGTTTTTACACAGTTTTGCTGTGGATGAGTCAACTAAAAGAAAATGGCATGCTCTTTCACTTACTGGCTGTCAAGACTGCTGGCGGGTTACAATACAAGTAGTAATATTAATGATGATTATTGGACTGCATGTGTGCTTTGGTGATTTCATATGCTTATTCTGATAACTAAATGCTAGAAAGTTGCAAATTCCCACTGTATGTTTATTAATATGGACCTTAGGAATTCAAAATAAGGCAAAATTATAAGACTAAATGACTGAAAAGTATAAATAAATGTTTTAATACTGTTGAAATGTCCTCCTCCTCCCCCCACCCCCCACTCTCCCCACATCTGTGGGGGAGGTTATCGGTTGTTTTCCTGGGAAGTAGCTTCTTTTTGCTCATAAGTATGGGAGCTGCTTTACCATTCCTTGCACAGCCTCTGTGAGGGCCATGGGATCGAGGGAGACACACAGTCAGTCTCATTGAATTAGGATTTACAAATCTCAGGCGTCCTTTTTGTGTTTAACTTTCTTCCTACAGCTTTATTTTGTAAGCAAGATGCCCCATGCTAGCGCCTGTCCTGCAGTATATATGCAGTTTGTATTGCAGTATATATGCAGTTTGTATTTTCACTTCCTGAAGATCATTTGTTTTGAGGTCACCCTGCTGTTCATATAGCAGGCTGATAGGAATTGACATTGAAATCTCTGGAAACTAAATGATCACTTTGTATTACAGTTTAGACTTGTATTAGATTGTTGTTGAAATTTGAGGATTCATTTTATTATATTATTCTCTTTTGGTATATATTTGATAATTTTTTTGTTTGTTTGTTTTTCCTCTTTGCCAGTCTTGGGCTAGAACTCAGGGCCTGAGCACTGTCCCTGGCGTTTTTCTGCTCAAGGCTAGCACTCTACCACTTGAGCCATAGCGCCACTTCTGGCTTGGCTCTTTCTGTTTATGTGGTACTAAAGAATCGAACCCAGGGCTTCATGTATGCTAGGCAAGCACTATACCGCTAAGCCACATTTCCAGCCCACATTTGATAATGTTAATAATCAAAATCTAAAAGAAATTGGGAATCAAATAAGAGGAAAATACTACTTATAACAACCAGCAGATAAAACCTAAAGAAACACCTGGAGGGGGGGAGGGAAAGGGGGGAAGGGAGGGGGGCATGAGGGACAAGGCAACAAACAGTACAAGAAATGTATCCAATGCCCAACGTATGATACTGTAACCTCTCTGTACGTCAGTTTGATAATAAAAATTTGAGAAAAAAATAAATTAATTAATTAATTAAAAAAAAAACCTAAAGAAACTAATCAAGACACAAAGACATTGCACATGTTATTATGAAGAAAAGCTAAAGCATGAGTACATAATTTCATAGCTTCATAAGCTCAAAAGCCTAAAAGGAACTTATTTGAATGTTTAAATCTACAGATGAAAAAGTTTCAAGTGTTTAGATGCTTCTCCCTGCCATTGTCTATTCAAGACAATTAAAAATGGTCATATGTGGAGGGGAGGTTTTTATAGGCTCCAACCAGAAGGAAATGTCCCTGCTTATTATCATGATCTAAGATCACCACTTCAGATTTAGTCTTTACAGAAATCTCATTAACTGTGTTGGCAGTGTTCACCTGTACGATTTGATGGCCATTGACATGACTACATGGATTGGTGTGAATCCAGTACTACTGTTAGAGAAACCCAGAGTCATCAACAATAGTCATTTATGTGCTTGTTTGAATAGCAAACACCAACTAAAGGAAGATGTTTCTCAAGATCCTGCTGAAAGAACTATGGGAGAAACACAATGTATTGCTCTTTTCTGCAATATTTTATAGTTCTAGGTGAGGAGATTTGATTTGGTCACCTAACTGGAATATCAAGAGAACACAGGAAGATCTACTAGAAGGTTCAAACCAAAGTCTAGAGGAATTAGTAATAGCTAACAATGAAGGATGCTCGAAAGACTTGTAGGTATGTCACTGTGACAGATGACATTTTTTGATCAGAACAGTTTTCCTTCAGGCTTCCTTTATTAATGTGTGAATATATAATATTGCATATTATATATTGTATAATTATATATCATATTATAGAGAGAGAGAAAGAGATAGGGGAAAGAGGGAAAAAGGGAAAGAGAAATGCACACAGAGAGAAAGGCAGTTAGAGACAAGAGAGACAGACAATGTTATATTCAAAGTAGAGCTTGACAAGAGTTGTCTGAACCCGCTTTTCACCAGAAGGAAAAACTGGGGGAAAAACATTTAGTTCTGTGCATTGAAAATATCAGTTTAAGTAAAAGGCGTTTACAGAGATTGAGAAACCTTTTCCAGAAAATTAAGCCTCAATTTTCTCTTATCTCCCTTTTACCTTTATAGCTAACCGAAGAGCAATTAAAAAAAAAACCCTCAAGAATCTTATAAAGGATTATGGCCAATAAACTAGCTCATGAACGTAATATGTTTGGTCTGGGGAAATCTATTTTTATCCATTTCGTGGTACATGGAGTGCATTGTACTTTCTTCCAAGTGACTTTTGGAAGATATCTGGCAAAATAATTCATTATGACTAACAGTTATTTTCTGGAGACTGCTATTGTTTTGACATGGAGAGCATTTGAAACATATGGCCTTTCCGGTCTCTTGCCTTGTGCTTTCCTTGAACATGTTTATATTTGCTTGTGATAAAATGCTTTACGTTTCATAATCCTGAACAACCTTCTGGTATACTTTCAAACAGTGCAACTGGGGAAACAGAAGTTTTTATTTAAAAAAGAAAAGAATGACGTTTTATTAAGTTAGCCATGCATTTTATACAGCACAGGTGCCGGTTTTGTTTTTTCAAAAATATATTCAAGTTCCAAAATAACTTTGTAGGATTCATTGTCTTTTTGCTGTGTGCCATTTCATTTCCCACATAGCTCATATTCTTCCTGGATCAGTATAAACGCATCCAGAACTGTACATCATGGCACCGAGGGCAGTCTGTGTGCTCATTTCTACTCACAATAGCATTTCTAGAATGTTCAGTGACCTTAGTTATTATGAAGGTGTTTCTTATGCAGGTAGTTGTACTTGATGACTTAATTGAAAGGTTTTCTTTGACATAGATCATATAAAAAATGCATTTTCTTCATTCGTTGTGATAAACCTACTGGGCATTATTGCTAAAACTTACTTCCTTTATGTCCAGAGTGAGTAATCTATCTTTCTTTAAATAGAGCAATTGCTCTGTTTAAATTAAGGATATGTTCTCCAACAATGAAAATCCAAAACAAATTCTGAAAAGCATCTAAGCATACATTTTAAAACAAAAGCAATCATTTTGGATATATTGAAATCAAATATCAATTTGAGGTTAAGCCTCATATTTTGATTTATGTGTATTATTATATAACAAAATATACAACCTTTTTTCTTTTTTGGTTTTAAGTAAACTGTGGCTGGGGATAAAATGTAGCCATGTCACATAGGTGGAGAACTCTATTACTAACTAAAATTATAGAACTCAATTATGGGAAAGAAAAATATCTTCGTGTATGTACTCAGCATTAAAAACTGTAACTTCTCTTCTAAAGCTCTGCTATTATGTTTACATTACATATTGTAATATGTTTCAAATGTTTTAATTTAGGATTTATTGGAATTTAGTCTCTTTTAGAGAATCAGTATACCAAAGAGGGATTTTAAAGGCAGTCCCTACTCCCAAATTTATGACATCAATTAGGTATCAGTGTAATTACTATACCTAAATACTCATTTTATAATAAATATGGTTTTCCAAAGCACAGAGTTTACCACTAGTTTGGGCCAACTTTCAAAGAAAAATTATTTAGTCTGTATTTAAAGTATTAAAGACAAAAATAGCTTGACTTTAAGCACTTTGGAATTCATTCAAGATTCGAGTTGTTAAAGTGATTCAATCTGTTCCACTGTCCTGGATTTTTCAGAAATTACCCACCTGTAGTATATTGAGAAATCAGGAATGATTGTATTGTTAGAACATTTTCCAGTTGGATCGTTAAATATTTTCTGGAGATTTCTTCTCTGAGAAAGATAGGCATACATGTACTTTTTGTTCTATTTGCTTTGAGAAGATAAGAATAGCAACAAAGAAGTAATTACCTTAAAGATGATATGAAGAGCACATTAATTCTCAAGGTCATAACACCCTGGAAGGGATTTTGATTTTATGGAAGTTACATGACTGAAAGGAAGGAATAATTAGGCTAATAGTTGTTAGTATGATCAAACCATTCTTACACAGGCACTGCCTGGAATAGAATCAAGTCATCGAGAACCTTGTTGAAGTAAGAGAATGACTATAACAAGCTACAGAAGCAAGAGAAAGCAAGGGGCCTTGAAATGGTTTTGTTTGATTAGCATGCTAGATCTAAATTATGATCCTGAAGGGATTGTTTAGCAGCAGTAATATTTTCAGATGCTACTACGGAAGTTTAAAAGTACTGTGTGACCCAGGGAAAGGGACTGAGGATAAATCTAATTGTCCAGTTTCATTGTGAATATTCAAGTGGGAGACCAATATTGGAACTTGTGAAAGGTACATGCCACAACTTTGTCAAAATAATATGTCTCTTTGGAAATTCTTGGTATTCAGGCTGTACTTTCTGTCTATGATTTTAATTGTTTGAAATCAAGTTGGCATTTCTGTAGTATCTTTAAGAGGTCTTTTCCCATCTTAAATCAATAAAGTGTTTTGTAATCTGAGTGCATTTATTTTCTTTCATTTCCCCCCTTTCTTGTCTTTCTTTGCTTTTTTCCTTTTCTTCCTTCCTTCCTTCCTTCCTTCCTTCTTCCTTCCTTCCTTCCTTCCTTCCTTCCTTCCTTCCTTCCTCCCTCTCTCCCTCCCCTCTCTCTTTATCTCTCTCTTTCTTTCTTTCTTTCTTTCTTTCTTTCTTTCTTTCTTTCTTTCTTTCTTTCTTTCCTTTCCTTCCTTCCTTCCTTCCTTCCTTCCTTCCTTCCTTCCTTCCTTCCTTCCTTCCTTCCTCTCTTTCTCTCTTTCTCTTTCTCTTTCTCTCTCTTTCTCTCTTTCTTTCTTTCTTTCTTTCTTTCTTTCTTTCTTTCTTTCTTTCTTTCTTTCTTTCTTTCTTTTCTTTCCTTCCTTCCTTCCTTCCTTCTTACTTTCTTGTTTGTTGTGGAGCTTTAACTCAGGACCTGGGTGCTGTCCCTGTGCTATTTTGCTCCAGGCGAGTCCTCTACTACTTGGAGCCACAGTCTCACTTCTCATTTTTTTGAGTGGTTTATTGAAGATAAAAGTCTCCAGGACTTGCCTACTTAGGCTGGCTTCAAATCATGATCCTCAGGTCTCAACATCTTGAGTAGCTAGAATTACAGGTGTGAGCCACCAGCCTGTATAGTAAAAGATCTAAATGATGGCATGCAGCCATTTAGAAATTAAGAACAAGTATATTATATCTCTGTGTCTCCTTCTGTCCCTAATTCTGCCTATGAGAACTCTCAGGATGTTTGAACCTAAAATCACAAAGATTTTGACATAGTTATCACTGTATTTCCAATTGCTTTTGAGTTATAGGCTTGCTACATGCTTGCTTTGTGAAGTTTCTAATTCCATGGAGCTTAGCATGTATCTAAATCTCTATTTCAACAAACATTTTAATGTAACAGTCACTGTGCATTACAGTTTTCTAAATTACACTTATCAAGGAAGGCAGGAACTACTATTTTCTTCATTCAATATCCACGATGAATCTGAGATTTATCTGATCAAAAAGCCAATTCTTGTACCTTCTGTGCTCAATTGACTTGTATTCACTGTAGATTAATTTCTCTACTAGGATATTCAGAAGGCAACACACACTATGCCCTGAAAAAGTAATAGTCTCCACTAACAATATTAGCTTCTCTTTTAAACTTTAATCACTTATGTTCCCATTGATATAATGACATAAAATAGTTTGAGGTCTAAATTAATTTTAATCAGTTGATTCTTCCTCCATTTTATCTTCTACTTAAAGTTGCCTGCTTCCATTCATGTAGAATCTCTAGTGTTTCTTTTTCTTTCCATTGCCTCCCATGTTACCCAAACCCTAGCTCTTCTTACAGCTTCTTGAACAGTGCCTGAATTTCTACTTGATTTTACTCTCACTTCCCTCTGCAATTAATTTTATTTCCCTTTACCAGACATAGTTTTAAAAATGACATTTCTAGTCAGCCATTTAAATTCTCAAAAACATTTCAAAGTTTTATCATTGCCTATAAGATTAAGAACAAATTTTTCCTGCTGCTGTGTAATTTTTTCTAATTTCATTCATGGTAGAAATTTAAAAGCTTAAGTATCTACAGTGGAGATATGAAACTTGTCTAAAAAAACCTGTTAGGATAAGTTGGGAGTTTTGTCTTTACTATGAAACAACATCAGTAATAATAAAGCCACGATGCTCATAATAATAAATTGCACTTGACACCTGCTAGGCACTGTGTGGTTTTTTTCAAGTGTGTGTGTGTGTGTGTGTGTGTGTGTTTGTGTGTGTGTGTGATTTTGCTAGTACTGGGGACTGAACTGAGGGCCTCCTTCTAGGTTGGCAGATTCTTTGCCACTGGAGCCACACTTCTGTCAATACCATGAATAATAACAGAGTTAACAGTAGACATGAGCCACTTCTGCTGTGTTCTCTGATTACCAATATTTGCAAATTCAGGCCCAACCTTGCCAGAAGAATGTAAAATTTTCCTTCTGTCTTTCTTTTTCCTTTTGTTCCAGTAGTGGGGCTTAAACTCTGAGCATTGCTCTTTTTCTTGATTTCTTTACTCGAGGCTAATGCTCTGCCACTTGAGCCACATCTCCACTTTTAGCTTTTTGCTAGTTAGTTGGCTGATGAGGGTCTCTTGGTTTTGTCTGTCAGGATAGCTTTAAAGTAGGATTCTCAGATCTCAGCCTACTGAGTAGCTAGGATTGAAGTGTGAGACACCAATACCTAGCTTAATATTTTTCAAGAGAACCAATTCGAATTTTATGTTCAATCTTCCAATGTTCAGATAGCTGTAGCTATTTCAAATAAAAATGTTTCTTTTTCTGCAGTTAGAAAATAAGAGTGAGCAGACCAGCAAGTCATTAGTTTGCTGAAGACTGCTCATGGTCTGACACCTTCTCCCTCCACATTGTATGTGTTTCCATTTGGTGGGTGGCTTTGTAGCCCACACCCCTCCTCTCAGAACTTGTGTGATCTTGCTTCTTTGCCTTTGGTTTCTGAGGTCATTACCTTCCAGGAAACCACTCATCACAGTCAATCTATTGAAAGTTTATCTATCATCTCAGTCTACCTAAATTCAATGCCCTCCATAATGTTTTTATTGAGGAAGGAACAAGCACCTCACCCTGGTGCAGGTCAGCTCTTCCGATAGTTTTCTGGGTCAGCACTCCTGATTCACTCAGCCAGACATCTTAATTGCTTATAAACATTTAGGCTCATCTCTTTTGTGACCCATTTATTAATGCTACCACTCACATTAGCTGTTTGTATACTGTTACTTGACTATAAGCTACAGGTGGCAAGGGCAACTCTGGGAGCTCCAGAGCCTCTGCAAGTAGCACATAAATGCAGGTGTAGGGAGGGGCAGGTGAGGAAAGAGAGGCCCTGGATTTGAGCATTTTTGTTTCAGTTTAGAAACTGTAGCTTATCTGCTTCTTATACATCTAATCTCCTATTTCTCCTTAGTCAGACATAAATTCTACCGTGTCTTTAAGAACTTACTTTTTGGCACTGAATGTGAAATGGAAGCTGTTCACTGGACAGGAGAGTAGCGTCTCTGATCAGGAAGATCATGGGTTCCAGTGAGGTGATTCTTTCTTCAGGGTGATGAGTTTATTCCTTCCTCAGTTGAAAGGCATAGACTGGCTCCTCTTTGTTCATATTTAAGGTTCCTTTGTTTCTTCTGTCAGATACTATTTATTATTATTCAATTCTTAGAGTTGGTGTTCTGAACCTGAACTTTTTTTTTTAAGTTTTTATTATAAAACTGATGTACAGAGAGTTTACAGTTTCATACGTTAGGCATTGGATACATTTCTTGTACTGTTTGTTACCTTGTCCCTCATACCCCCTCCCCCTCCCCCTTTCCCCCCCTGAGGTGTTCAGTTCACTTACACCAAACAGTTTTGCAAGTATTGCTTTTGTTGTTGTTTCTCTTATTTTACCCTTTGTCTCTCAATTTTGGTATTCCCTTTGAATTTCCTAATTCTAATTCCAGTACACACTGTTTCCCATACACTCAGATAAGATTACAGAGATAGTGTAGATACAATCACAAGAAGGTGATACACGAACATCATCAATAGTGGAAACTACAGATACACATGAGATGTTGAAAGTAGTTACAACTGTGATATAACAATCATTTCCATAAAATGGAGTTCATTTCACTTAGCATCATCTTATGTGATCATAAGGGTATAGCTATTGGGCTCTTGTGAGCCTCTGCTGTGACTTGCCTAAACCTGTGCTAATTATTCCCAATAAGGGAGACCATAGAGTCCATGTTTCTTTGGGTCTGGCTCACTTCACTTAGTATAATTTTTTCCAAGTCCTTCCATTTCCTTACAAATGGGGCAATGTCATTCTTTCTGATAGAGGCATAAAATTCCATTGTGTATATGTACCACATTTTCCTGATCCATTCGTCTACAGAGAGGCATCTGGGTTGGTTCCAGATTCTTGCTATGACAAATTGTGCTGCAATGAACATTGTTGTGCTGGTGGCTTTACTGTGATTTTGTTTGTAGTTTTTTGGATAAATACCCAAAAGTGGGGTTGCTGGGTCATAGGGGAGTTCTACATTTAGCTTTCTGAGGAATCTCCATACTGCTTGCCAGAGTGGCTGAACCAGTTTACATTCCCACCAACAATGAAGTAGGGTTCCCTTTTGGCCACATCCCCTCCAACAACTGTTATTGTTAGTTTTCTTGATATATGACATTCTTACTGGGGTGAGATGGAATCTCAATGTTGTTTTGATTTGCATTTCCTTTATGGCCAGTGATGTAGAGCACTTTTTCATATGTCTCTTGGCCATTCTCATTTCCTCATCAGAGAAGTCTCTTTGTAGGTCTTTAACCCACTTGATGAGTGGGTTATTAGTTCTTTGCGGTTTTGTTTTGGAGGAAAGTAATTTTTTTAGTTCTGCATATATTTTAGATATGAGGCCTTTGTCCATTCAATGGCCTGTAAAGATCTTCTCCCAGTCTGTGGGCTTTCTGTTTATCTTGCAAGCTATGTCCTTTGCCATGCAGAAGCTCTGCAGTTTGATGCAGTCCCATTTGTCCAACCTTTCTTTGATTTGTAGCCTTTCTGGGTCTTTGTTCAGGAAGTTCCGTCCTGCGCCAAGGAGCCCAAGTGTTTCTCCCACTTCTTCCTTTAGTGTTTTCAGGGTGTCTGTTTTGATTTCGAGGTCTTTAATCCATTTGGAATTGATTTTGGTGCAGGGTGATATATAAGGATCTAGTTTTAGTTTGTTGCATGTGTTGAGCCAGTTTTTCCAGCACAATTTGTTAAAGAGGCTATCTTTCTTCCATACTATTGTCTTAGCCCCTTTATCAAAGATTAAGTTGGCGTAGTTCTGTGGGTTCATTCCCGGGTCTTCAATTCTGTTCCATTGGTCTTCAGGCCTGTTCCGGTGCCAATACCAAGCTGTTTTTATTACTATAGCTTTATAATACAGCTTGAAGTTGGGTATTGTAATTCCTCCAGCACTGTTCTTTCTGCTTAGGATTGTTTTTGCTATTCTAGGTCTTTTATTATTCCATATGAATTTCTGGATTGCTTCCTCTATTTCATCAAAAAATGGTGTTGGGATATTAATGGGTATTGCATTGAATTTGTAGATAGCCTTTGGCAATATTGCCATTTTGATTATATTAATCCTCCCAATCCAGGAGCATGGGAGGTTTTTCCATTTCCTTAGTTCTGACTTAATTTCATTTTTCAAGGTTTTAAAGTTCTCCTCAAAGAGGTCTTTCACTTCTTTGGTTAAGGTTATTCCTAGGTATTTTATGTTTTTGGAGGCTATTGCAAAGGGGGTTGCTTTGCTGATATCAGCCTCGGTCTTCGGGCGTTAGCATACAGAAAGGCCATTGATTTTTGAAGGTTTATTTTATATCCTGCAACTTTGCCAAAGTTTTGGATCAGCTCTAGTAGCTTGGGGGTAGAGTCTATGGGATTCTTTAGGTATAGGATCATGTCATCTGCGAAGAGAGAGAGTTTAACTTCATCTTTACCTACTTGGATCCCCTTTATATTTTCTTCTTGCCTGATTGCTCTGGCTAGGAATTCTAGTACTATGTTGAAGAGCAGGGGAGAGAGTGGACATCCCTACCTTGTTCCTGATTTTAAAAGGAATGGCTTTAGTTTTTCACCATTTAGAGTTATGCTTGCTGTTGGTTTGTCATAAACTGCCTTGATTATATTCAGGACTGTTCCCTGGAATCCCAGCTTTTCCATGGCTTTTAGCATAAATGGGTGCTGGATTTTATCAAACTCTTTTTCCGCATACAGAGATAAAACCATGTGGTTCTTTAGCTTGCTCCGGTTGATGTGGTGGATTACATTAATTGACTTGCGTATATTAAACCAGCTTTGCATCCCTGGGATGAATCCAGTTTGATCGTGGTGTATGATTTTTTTGATGACCTGTTGAAGTCGATTGGCCAGAATTTTGTTGAGAATTTTTGCGTCTATGTTCATCAAGGAGATCCGTCTATAGTCCTCTTTCCGTGATGAGTCCCTGCCTGGTTTTGGGATGAGGGTTATACTGGCTTCATAGAATGAGTCTGGAAGTGAACGTTCTCTTTCAATTTCATTGAAGAGTTTGAGAAATATTGGTGTAAGTTCTGTTTTGAAGGTCTTGTAGAATTCTACAGTGAATCCGTCTGGACCTGGGCTTTTCTTGGATGGGAGATCATTTATTGCCGTTTCTATTTCAATACTGGATATGGGTCTGTTTAGGAGGTTTAAATCTTCATGGCTCAGTTTGGGGATATGTATTTTTTCTAGGAAATCATCCATTTCTTCCAAGTTCTCGAATTTGTTGGCATAAAGGTTTGCAAAATAGTCCCTTATTATTTTCTGAATTTCAGTTATTTCTGTGGTGATGTTACCTGTTTTATCTCTTATCTTGTTTATTTGAGCGTGCTGCCTTTGTTTTTTGGTCAGGTTTGCCAGGGGTCTGTCTATCTTGTTGATTTTTTCAAAGAACCAACTCTTTGTTTTGTTGATTCTTTCGATGGTTATTTTGTCTCTAATTGATTTATTTCTGATTTGATTTTAATTATTTGCTTCCGTCTATTGGCTTGGGGATTGGCTTGTTGTTCTCTCTCAAGGAAATTAAGGTGCTTCCTTAAATTATTGAGTTGCTGTTTCTCCAGTTTGTTGATGTATGCACTCAGAGATATAAATTTTCCTCTGAGTACTGCCTTTGCTGTGTCCCAAAGGAGCTGGTACTTTGTGTCCTCAACTTGGTTGAATTCCATAAACATTTGAATTTCCGTTTTAATTTCTTCAATGACCCTCTGATGGTTCAGCAGTGTGTTGTTTAGTCTCCATGAATTGTAGCAATTTCTGTGGTGGCTGGTTGAGTTGAGCTCTAATTTTATTCCGTTGTGGTCTGAGAGAATGCAGGGAATGTTTTGATACTTCTGAATTTGTACAGATTTTCTTTGTGCCCTAAGATGTGATCTATTTTGGAGAATGTTCCATGTGCTGCCGAAAAGAATGTGTATTCTGTCCTTGCTGGGTGGAATATTCTGTATATGTCGATTAAGTCTAGTTGGTCTATGCAATTGTTTAGTTCTGTGGTTTCTTTGTTCATTTTTGGCGTGTTGATCTGTCCAGAGGTGATAGTGGAGTGTTAAAGTCCCCCACTATCAATGTGTTTGGGTCTATGAGTGATTTTAGAGCCAGTAGTGTTTGTTTGATGAAGTTTGGGTGCTCTTGCATTTGGTGTGTAGATATTTAGAATGGTTATTTCTACCTGTAGGAGAGATCCTTTTACTAGTATGTAGTAACCTTTGTCTCTTCTTACCTTTTTTAATTTGAAGTCACTTTTGTCTGATACTAGGATTGCAACTCCAGCCTGCTTATGGGGGCCATTTGCTTGATAGATTTGTTTCCAGCCTTTCACTTTTAGAAGATGTTTACTTTTGCTGGATAGATGTGTCTCTTGGAGGCAGCAGAAAGATGGATCTTGATTTTTGATCCAACTTATGAGCCTATGTCGTTTGATTGGAGAATTAAGTCCATTAATGTTGACAGTTAGGATTGAGAGATGATCGTTTGTTCCTTTCATTATCACTATCTTGTTTAAAGCTGTGTCTTCCCATTTTTTGATCTGATGTTTACTAATTAGGGTTCATTTCTCTGTCTGTATTGGGATCTTGATTATTTTCCCTGTATAGTACATCTTTAAGGATTTTGTGTAAAGCTGGTTTGGTGGAGATATATTGTTTCAGTTTTTCCTTACTGTGGAAGACTTTTATTTGACCTTCAGCTATGAAGGAGAGTTTGGCTGGGTACAGAATTCTTGGTTGGTAGTTATTTTTATTTAGAGTTTGGTATACTTCATTCCAGGCTCTCCTTGCTTTCATGGTCTCTGCTGAGAAGTCTGGGGTAATTCTGATTGCTTTTCCTTTATATGTGATTGTTTTCTTTGCCCTAACAGCTTTGAGTATTTTTTCCTTGCACTCTGCTGAAGCTGTTTTGATCACAATGTGTCGGTTGGATGTCCTATTCTGGTCTGGTCGGTTTGGGGTTCTAAATGCGTCTTGTATCTGTATAAGCCTTTCCTTCTGGATATTGGGGAAGTTCTCAGCTAATATTCTGTTAAATAGATTGCCTATCCCATTAACTTCTTTCTCCAAGTTTTCCTCCATACCTATTATCCTTAAATTGGGCTTCCTGATCGTGTCTTGAATCTCCTGTAGCGATCTGTTTTGTTGATTGGACTGGATTTGTATTGATTTTTGATCTTTCTCCATAGAATCTAAGGAATCTTCAGCTCCCGAAATTCGATCCTCTGCTTCAGTTAGTCAGGACTGTAGGCTAGTTACTTGATTTCGAATCTCTTTTGCTTCTGACTGGTCTTTCCTGATATTTTCCATGTCATTTCTTAGGTCTTGTATGGACTTCTTTACTTCATTAACTTCATTACTTTGGTTTTGAGAGTTGTCTCTCAAATCTTTAAGCTGATTAGCTATCTTTTCATTTGACTCTTGAAGTTCATTTATCTTTCTATTTGTGGATGCCATGAAATTCTCCATTAATTTTTGCTTTGCCTCCTCACGCTCTAGAATAATTGACTGAAGAGGTTCGAACTTTTCATTTATCATGTTTCTCAGTAGACTTTGTAGAGCATTTTGAGGGTTCTCTTCTATGTCTTTGATTGGCTGCTCTGCTTCTTTCTTGTTTTGAATGGGAGATAAGACTTCATTGTTTGCCATCTTTCTTGTGTTTCTTCTGCCCATTTGAATTGGGGATGCCAGTCTATCAGCACCTGTGAGCACCGTTTAAGACCCAAAGCAGCCCTTACCAAGCACTGTTGTGTAAATCTTACAAGTTCACAATTATGTACAGATACCCTGTATACCTATCTATAAAATTAGATTCGGTGTTCCTAAAGAATACAATCTCAATATAACAACTGATCCTGGGCCCTGTATTCAGTAGTTACTTATTTACTGTTACAACCCTATACACAATTCTTGTTTTTATATTAAGATCTTTTAGGACTGGCTTTCTCTATGAACCCCTTTGCTTCACTCGTATTAAGCTGGGATACCCTCTATCCAATAACCAGGAGTCATTGGAGACTGGAGGTCCAGGCAGTAAGTCAGGAGGGTAAGTTGGAGGTAGTAAAGAGAATAGAGTAAAATGTATTTGGGAGGGGAGGTGGTGATTTTGGTTTAGTTTCAGTGACGTGGAAGTGTCGAGAAGAGTAGAATCAGTAGAGAGAATAGGTTGCAATGATAGATAATGGAGAGTTAGCAGAAAAGAGTGGAGGTGTTCTTCATAGGAAAGTAAGTTTTAAAGAAAGAGAACGCAGAGAGTGAAATAAAGTAAAAGTAGTGGGAGACAGATGCACACAACAGAGAAAAATTATTTTAAAAAGAAGATAAAATAAAAAGGAAAAAATTTTAAAAAATCAGCAAAGGAACAACCCAAAAAAACAGAAAAGAAAAAAAAACTTGATAAAACAAACTGGTAAAAATAGAAAACATGGGGAAAAAAAAAAGACGACGTTTCCGAATTGAAAAAAAAAATTTTTTTTTTTTAAAGTTTAAGAAATGTTGAAAAGATAAAGAAAAAAAAATGGAGTCTTCCTTGTTTCGGTCGTCTTTCCCCAGTCTCTGGTTTCCGTATGATGGTCTGCAGTCTATATTCCTGATTTTCTGGGTTTGGCATAATTCAGCTTGCTCCTCTCTTTGCTACAGGGCCATGGCCTTTACAGACTGCCTTTGAATAGGCTGTGAACTCAGCAGGGAGGGGCGCCTCTGGCCTGTTTTATCCAGCTGATAGGTGCTTGCCTGTTCAAGGCTTCTGCCTCCTGCACCGGGCGGCCACTTTCGTGGAGGTGGCTTTGGAAAGCAGCTCCTTTTCGGGCTGGGAATTGGGCTTCCTCTGTGACGGGACCGTTTAACTGTCTCAGGTTCCTCAGTCTGGTGTTTCCCTGCCTCTGGGAGCTGGTGGCTGTTTTCACTTTAAATTTAGAAGTTCCAGCAGGCAGGGCGGGGCACCTCTGGCTAAGCCGAGACCCAGGGCACGCCTCCCGCCTGGGCAGGGGGCGTTCTCCTGGGCGGAGTTGGCTCTCGATGATTGGTCCCTCTTGCCCTTTTCAAGATGGCTAATTTGACCTGGCTTTTCCCAGGCCTGCTTTAGTTCCAATCTGGTCTGACCCTATGCCAGTGGCAAAGATGGCGCTTTGCTCTGGCGGTGGGGGCAGGGCTGCCTTGCCGGAGTTTCTCTGTGGTCACGAGTGAGAATATCTTTCGTGGGTACTCACGCTTTCTCTGCGATTTCAGGTCATCCGTGCTCAGGCGCCGCCTGGTCTCCGCTGTGTGCTTTACCTCCATGGAGTGAGGGTTGCTGTGATGGGCACTGTGCCAGTGCCGCCAACACTGGCGGGGCGGTGGGAAACCGCTCAGAGCTCGAATCTGTGTTTTCAGACGGGCAAAGTCGATTTTTCTTTCCTGGCCAGAATCCCTGTACTGTTACAACTTAGGCTGGTTGTATTTCTAGTGGTAAAAGTTTCTGTGGGGTGAGAAATCTGCGGTGCTGGAGGGAGCTGAGCTATTGCACTGCAGCTGCTCTGCTGTCTTGAAAGAAGTACCTGAACTTGTTTTATAATACCACATCAAGTCCTGATCAGGTCAGATATCAGGCAATCAGGGACACTGCCACAGCACAGCTAAATGACCTCAGAGTATACTGGGACTTAGTCATGCATATTTAAAAGTGCTGAGCCTGAGCATACTTTTATTGATGAATGATGGATGTGATGACATCACTATGCAGCATCATAGTTAATTCAGTTCCCTTCAGATATAAACAATTTTATAGAAACCTACATCCTATTTTATTGTCTGACCAGGATAGAGGCTTTCTTTCTTTCATTTTATATGTCAAACCACTATATAATTAACCATTCAATGATTTCAAAAGTCTCATCTAAGTCACACAAGCAAAGTATGGGTGAGTTTCTGTGTCAAATCCATCTAAAATTCCTATCTACTTGTGGATATATGGAATAGAAAAAATGCTTTCTTAGACATAGAATGATACTTCCATACCTCAATGGAATAAAATTAAGGAATAGAAAGGCCATAGGCCACAGGCAAGTTCAATAGCCTGCAGGGAAAAATTCTCCTGGCTGTCAGAGTGGCGATGCTTCTTTACAGTTTCATGCTGGAGGTAACATATGTTTCCAGGGCAGCAGTCCCCCTTTTGTGACTGAGTGGTACCTCTCTACCTGAACTCTGCAAAATACTACCAAGCCCATCTTCTGAGTAGTCATTCCTTTCTTGTATATCCATCAGCCTGGTAGTCTTTCTTCATGTCTTCTTATAGGCTTTCTAAGCTCATGCTGTTTCTGTTGATTTCATTCTCAAAACACCTGATGGTCTTTTGGAAATGTCAAGGGTTGAAACACCAGAAAATGTTGAGGGTGCATTCTAGACCCTTCCCAGACTTCTCCTAAGTCTGTTCATTGGACCCACAACTCATGTGACTACTGTCTCTGGAGAAAATTTCTCCATAGAGCTATAGTTTTAGAAACTTTATCCATGCCAAGGCCTTCACGAAAAATCGAATGAGCAGAATTGTAGTTTCATTTATATGTAGTACAATAAACATCAAAAAAACAATTAAAATGTTAAGAATGTCCAAATGCATGACGTTGATCAAGATGCATTGTATTCATAAACTGTCTTGTTAAATGGTAGCTCTATACAACTAAAGATAAATTTTTAAAATACACAAAAATGCTTATTTCCCAATAACATATAATATTTCATTTCTTCTTCCAGTTTATATCTGAATATGCAAATACCTTTTACCTTTTAATTTTCTGGCATTACTGAGATTTGTTCCCAAGATCTTGTGTTTGTTATATAGGATTGTATTGCTGAACCATAATGCCAAGCCTTTTCTTTTTCAATGGTTATTTTTGAGTTTGGATCACATTTCCTGTCTATGTGGATACTTGGACCACAGTCTACCTGTTTTAGACTTCCCTTAGTATCCAGGGTGACAAACACAAGTCATCATGCATGGCTTCTTCTGTTGAAATGCAATCTCACACACTTCTGTGGGTTGTCTGGAAACTCAATGCTCTTGGTTTCAGCCTCCTACATAGCTAGAATGAGAAATGGATGCCACCATACCAGCTGCTGGTCAAATGAACTTTTGTCTCTGGCTTATCCTTGAACCATTAGCTTTCTAATCTCAGCCTCCCAATTAGCTAAATTACAGGTAAGAGTCACTAACATGCAGTTTTTTAAACTGAAGTTTCAGTATATTGCATGTGAAAATTTCTTGAGTTTTATTTTGTTGAGTATTTCCAGACCTAACAAGTTCTCCTATATTCCAGAGGAAAAGTGATCTAGAAATAAGTTAGAACACATGCACACACACACACACACACACACACACACACACACACGTCTGTTTTCCTAGGAATCAAGAAAAATAACCATGTATCAGTGACCATAGGCTTTTATCTTTCATTTTAGTAATAGGTTATTATTAGCTTATTAGAAACCAAGGCCTAAAATGAGAATACAGAACAGGGATTCATGGAGGAACTGTTTATCTCACATGGGATTGGAAAAATGGAGAACTGGCTTTGAAAGATTTCAGGATGTTATCAAAAGGTTGAAAGTAACACTCATAAGACAAGCCAGAGAATCTTTTTTTTTTTTAAATTTGTGAGAAATGTCTACACACAAGCTTTCATATACCTTTATTCTGTCTTTAGAATTTGGAATGATGGGAGATCATACAATAAAAATTCAGCGAATCTTTAGCAAACTTAAGAATTCCTTTCATAACTGGATTTTAGGAAGGGAATCTCTCATGATTTTCATGCTGTAGGTTTTGAGCTGCATGTTTGGTTCTTATTGATTTGTTTCTACACAATTTTTTAAATTTTTATTGTCAAACTGATGTACAGAGAGGTTACAGTTTCATACATTAGGTATTGGATACATTTCTTATACTGTTTGTTACCTCCTCCCTCATCCCCCTCTCCCCCTTCCCCTTTCCCTTTCCCCCCATGGGTTTTTCAGCTGATTTACACCAAACAGTTTTGCAAGTATTGCTTTTGTAGTCGTTTGTCTTTTTACCCTGTGTCTCTCAATTTTGGTATTCCCTTTCAGTTTCCTAGTTCTAATACCAGTATACACGGTTTCCAATGTACTCAGATAAGATACAGAGATAGTGCAGGTACAACCACAGGAAGGGGATACAAGAAGATCATCAATAATAGAAGCTACAGATACACATGGGACGTTGAAAGTAGTTACAACTGTGATATAACAATTGTTTCCATAACATGGAGTTCATTTCACTTAGCATCATCTTATATGTTCATAAGGGCATAGCTATTGGGCTCTTGTGATCCTCTGCTGTGACTTGCCTAAACCTGTGCTAATTGTTCCCTATGAGGGAGACCATAGAGTCCATGGTTCTTTGGGTCTGGCTCACTTCACTTAGTATAATTTTTTTCCAAGTCCTTCCATTTCCTTACGAATGGGGCAATGTCATTCTTTCTGATAGAGGCATAAAATTCCATTGTGTGTATGTACCACATTTTCCTCATCCATTCATCTACTGAGGGGCAAGCCTTCCCTGTCTGTTGAATTTCAGTGTAGGAAGTTAGCAGAAAGTCTGTTGTGGCAAAGAGCAATCTCCTGTGACCTGCACACCTGGGGACAAAGCAGCTGCACCAGGGACCTCAGAGACTGACACATGGAGCCTCATGCTGAAAGGACTCAGGCGTAACAACAGGGGTTGATTATTAGCTCAAGAGTTGATAGTTGGTCTTCCAATCTAAGCTCACCTGCCATGGTACTTTACAACTCTTTATTCAATTAGCTCAATATCCAGCCCCAGTTAAGAAACAGCACAAGAAGAAGGGAGAGAAGCCTCAGTTTGACTAAGAATAAACTTCAGCTATCCAATAGGGCAGTGTAAGAGAAAAAATGATTGCTATCCATAGAAAATTAAAGACATTCTTGTACACATGAGATTGTGGCTGAAATTTTGCTGGCGTTGGTTGAAGTAGGCAGTTTCAGTTCTCTTTTCTGTTTCTGTCTAGAACTGTGGTTCCCACGCTTGTCTAAATATTGATCCCAACCCCAAAGATCTCACAACCCTCCCAATACCTGTGTTTCATTTCCAGAGACTGCCATTTTTATAGCTCTAGTATGAGGTTTGCATTATACATTGCGAGATACCAGGTGATACTACTGTACAGATCAGTTCTGCTGTCACTGTTTGAGAACATCCAGTGATTTGTTAATATATAAATGACAAAGCTCATTTCTATGCTTTTAAAATAAGATAACCACTTATTCCTGATGCCTAACTTGGAAGTGAAAAACTCCAAATGCATTTTTGAAACTTACTTTCTAGCACATCATGGTAGAAACAAGCTGACAAACAACTCTGACAACCTTTTATAGTCTTATAACTAATAGTTCTTAGCAAACTCAGTGTTGTTATTGTAAAAGCTTCAATAAATAGAGCTTGCTTTGTGAATGTCATATAATTAGGCTCATATATGTATGAGTGTCCTTGAGTTTCTGAATGAAGAAAGATCTGAATGATATTTTCCCCCTTTACCATGTGACAGATTAATTCCTCATGAGCAGAAGCTAAACTGAGTAAAGCTTTAATTGTTTCATCTATGTCTGGACTAAAACCTTATTTTATTCATACAGTTATACAGTAAGTAAACAAGAAACCTCAGTCTTCCTTTCTTCTTTCACTCTAATTTCTCATTTGCTCTTTCTCCTCTTCTCTCCCTCTTCTCCCCTTCCCTCAGTCCATCCATTCCTGCCTCCCTTCTTTCCTCCCTTCCTCCCTTCCTCCCTTCCTTCCTTCCCTCTTTCCTTCCTTCTTTCCTTCTCAACTTCCATTATTTTTAGTAATATTGGGGTTTGAATGCAGGGCCTTGCATTTGCCATGCAACTGCTATGCCACTTCAGCCTCATGTCTTCAACCCAAGTTTTGCTTTCAGATTATTTTTTAGCCTATCTTTGCTCAACCTGGCTTGGCACTGTGATTTTCCTACATATATCTCCTGGGATTATAAGCATGAGCCAGTAGGATCAGGTGCAGTCCCGTTCTTGAACCACTCTTCCTTTCTGGACTCCCCAAACCCAGTTTAGGACCTTCCAATTACCTTCCATTACACCAGTTCAGATCTGCATCCATTACACCAGTTCAGATCTGCACCCCTTACCTGAATTTCTACAGTTGTTTCCCTCACTTTGACTTCTTCCCTGCCAGTGTGCTCTTCTTCAAAATAATGGAGTGATTTTCATGAAATTGGAAATAGGAATGCGATTATTTCAAGATCATTACATGCTGACCATGCAAATATTCTCATGGTCCTTGAGGTAAAATCTAAACTATTTTATCTACTTTAGCAGTGTCTTTGTGTTCTGAACAGAATCACTTATTGGGAAGCCTGCCCAGTGTCTACCTAAGTTCCAATCTTAGGACTTTCTTTTTCTGAGAAGTTTCAAGCCAGATTTTTCTTCCAGTAAGTCTGACTTCTTCCAGAAGCATATTGATTTGGAATACGTTTGTGGACTCTTATGGTTTACATTACTAAAAGTATTCAAGTAGTTGGTTAGTCTCTTACCACAATAAACAACACCCTGCAATCCAGTTCTCTGATGACTCCCAGCAATACCATGAGATTGTAAGCTGCATGAGGATAGAAATCTTGCCATTTTTGTTCAGTGTCAGGTGCAGTACATGACACACAAGAGAACACAGAATATTTATTGACTGACACCTAAGTCATTCTTTTCCAACTCATTGATCCTGATGATGAGATCATCTCAAAGTTGAAGGCTCTATGCTAAAATCATATGAGTCATAGAGGTATGGTTATTGGAGCAGTCATGTGAAGATATGGATGCTTCTAACTGTACTTGACACCACTAGCTTGATTCAATGCCAAGTCTGTCTAAGGGTCTAAGTGGGAAATCATTTTTGCTTTTTCATTTGTGGAGTTAGTCAAACTGAAGAGTCATGAATGGGTTTGGTTGGATTAATTCAAATTTGTTTCTACGACCTCTGTATTAGTGTGACTATAATATCTCGTGGACATTTACTATATTCTAAATTCAATATTTTTGTTGCAATTACCAAACATTTGGTTGAATACCAGATTTTAATTTTAAACTTAGAATTACCCAAGTACAAGGCACTGCTCTTCTACAACATGCCTTACTTAATGTAGATAAAAATATTAGAATATTAGTGATATTTAGAAGCTTTCCTTTCTTGAGACTTTAAAAAATGAATTATATATAATTTGATAGTGGACTTTATTACAAACTACCTGATTATCAAGAGAAACACAGAACACATTTGGTATGCAACATAATGAACTGAAAAATAATGCTGTGGCAAAAAGAGCAAGAAGTTCATCTAGATTTGTTGTCAGATAAATGCTTTTCTTTGTCATCCCATCAAATTCACTACCATTTAGTTAACCTTTTAACAAATCATTAACGGTGACTATTTTCAGCTAAGGAGCAGCCACTACAGAAGATTTTATAAAATGTGAATGATACACTTTTCTACCATGCACAAGTCTATCACTTGATAGCTAATATGAAATGAATGAGACCTAGAGTGATTATCATAAGATACTAAGTCTATTAAAGTAACTTCTAGCATTTTAAAAGAATCTATTACTCCTTTTCTAGGCCTCTGATACCAGGAACTAGAGCCTATTGTTGAATATTATACTCTTCATTTATCTGCTACATGCCAAATTCCAATTGTAAAAAGCAAGTGGATAATGTCAAACAATAAATTGTACGTATTATACACAATGAGTGTGTATACTTTGTAGGCATATTAGGTCTTCTGATATTTATTTTATGTATTCATAAGAAGATAGATAATGCTAAATATAAATTGTATGAGACAAGTATGTGGTACTTTCTGAGATATAAAATAACTAATATGTCCTAAAATTACAACTAGCACTTCTTGCATTCTTGCTAAGTAGCAAGCACTGTTTCAAGCATCTCCTTGGCATGGATATGTACAGTTTTCTAAACAGTTGAACAGAAGGCATGTTATTGCTACATATGCGATAAACTTGAGATAGGGATCTGAAAAAAGTATGTTCCTAGAATCTGAAGTCAAGCTCTCAGGACACTAGAAACCAAAAATAGGTGCTGTTCAAAATATCCATAGACAACAGGTGTAAAGAAGCAGGGTCCTGAACAAGTTAAGGTGTGCTGTTTCCTGGCCATCCAACAGACACAGAGAAAAATCTTTCAAGGTCTATTTTTGCTTTGAAACTAGTGGATGGGATGAGACAAAGGGTAAAAGATGAGCCAATGCAACCGCAATTCTTACAAGACAATATGCTGTAAACCAACTATATAACTGGCGTGGGGAGAGGAGAAGCAGGGAGGAAAATGAGGGAGGATGTAACAAGTTGGATAAGAAATGTACTCACTGCCTTAAATATAAAACTGTAACCCCTCTGTACATCACTTTGACACTAAAAAATAAAATAGTAATAATAATAAAAGAAGCTAGCGGATGGAATCTGTTTCTCATGGTTGGTGATGGTCTTAAATTTGTGGAAATTCATAGCCCCTTTCCATGTAGCCTGGAGCAGTCATTCAAGCATTTAGGCATTGGCACAGAGCAGTTCTCAGCCCCAGGAAGCTTAGTAGAGTAAGCCTTTAACATGATCTGCTCTCTCTTCTCCAGGATACCTGGATCTCAGGCAGAGAATCCAGGTACTAAGTGTGTGTGTGTGTGTGTGTGTGTGTGTGTGTGTGTGTGTGTGTGTAAAATTTCCCTCTTTGAGATAGAAATGAATAGTATATAACCTGGCCTTCACTCAGTAGAATCAGAGCGAAGAATAATGGGGTTTTGAAACTCATACCTCAGGCTTGAAAGAACTCTGAAGCTGACTGAGATCAGCATTTTCAGTGTTCTCCTTTGACTTTTATGTTAACTTAGGATCATAAAAGTAGCTGTGAAAGAAATCCTTGGTTGGGAAGAAATCAAAATGAGACTCTAAAAGCCCTGAAAAATGCAATTAGTTGTGTAAGTGGCCATCATTTCTTGCTGATTTTGTGTAAAGGTAAGCTGACATTGTTTTCTTTCTTTGTCTATTCCTTTTTATCTTTATTTGATGAGGTTCACCTTAAGGCTAGACATTTGAAAACAGAAATACTAGGAAAGTCAAGTGAAAATGTGAAGACTGGAATGTTCTGGTTTGGGGCGTGTTCCTAAACAAACGGCAGCAACCTGTCCTCAGACATTTATTTGTTAATGAGACGTTTGCAGTAGCTAAAGCAGCCCTTCCACCTGCTACTCATCATCTGCCACATACGCCACTGACTATTATCTGTGGATGAAGAAAGACAACTGTATTCAGGACAGGGAAGGGAAGGTATTGTATTAGAGTTAATACATTTCCATTGGGGCTGGTCCTGCTTCAAGTGCTATTCATTTATAGAGAAGCACTGCAATTGAAAAGAAAAACTTGAAGATTCTTTCTCTTTTTGAATTTAGCAGGGTTCTTGATTGTGCTCTTTGAATAAGTGCTTTTATTGATCCAACAATGTTAACCTCATTGAGTAAAGTGTCTATGTGAACGAGAAAAGTCGATCATTATCTTATAATGGGGTATGAGTAGTTTGTTGTCATTCCCTTATTGGACTGATACAGAAGCTGATATATTCCATTTGGCTTAGTGTTGACTTCTTTTCCCTTAGCCATCCTCAGAAACAGAATGGTTGCTCTTAAACAAATCTCCTTTCCTTCCTCCTCTTCCTTTTCCTCCTCCTCTCGTTCTTCTTCTTCCTCCATATCCTCCTCCTCTTCCTCCATTTTCTTCTTTCTCCTCTTCCTACCCCTTTTCTGTTTATACCTCTTCATGTTTCTTTTTTAAAATAATATTTTATTTTATTGTCAAGGTGATATGCAGAGGGGTTACCGTTACATAAGTAAGGTGATGTGAACATTTCTTGTTGAGCAGTGTTACCCTCTCCTTCATTTTCTTTCATTTTTCTTTTGAGAGATGGTCTCACTATATAGCCCAGATTGAGCTCAAACTTGCTATCCTTCTCCCTCAGACTCTTGAGTGTGTAGATGACAGGTTGGTAGTGCCATGCCCAACCCAAAATCAAAATTCTTAAGATCGTTCTCCTAAATTGAGGCTCATGAACACAACAGTGCTTACTAAGGATTTGCTGAAGGAACAATAGAGGAAGTCATTGACTATTTTTAAACTGTGATATTTGATCCTTATTTATTTAATTTTTGTGCCCATCCTGGGACTTGAGCTTAGGGCCTAAGCACTCTATCTGAGCTTTTTGTACTCAAGGGTTGTGCTTTAATATTCGAGTCACAATTCCATTTCTAGCTTTTTTTTTTTTGTAGTTTCTTGGAAGTAAGAATATCATTAACTTTCCTGACCAGGCTGGCTTTGCACCGTGATCCTCAGATCTCAGCCTCTTGTGTAGTTACATTACAAGAGCCACTGGTGCCTTATTGTTAGCATAAAAATGGGGAGAAGGAATACAAAACTTGAGAGACAAAGAACAAAAGACAAACCATTCAAAAAGCAACATTACAAAACCATTTGGTGTAAACCAAGTGCACAACTCTTGGGGGGAGAGGGAAAGGGGAGGGGGAGGGGGGTAATGAGGGAGGAGATAACAAGTAGAACATAAAAATGTACTCACTGTCTTTCATATGAATCTGTAACCCCTCTGTATCACACTTTGACAATAAAGAAAAAAATGTCCTGATATGAGTTCTTTATTGTAAAATGACAGTTTTATGTTACCTTAAAACTAGGTTTTACGGGCTGGGGATATGGCCTAGTGGCAAGAGTGCTCCCCTCGTATACATGAAGCCCTGGGTTCGATTCCCCAGCACCACATATACAGAAAATGGCCAGAAGTGGCGCTGTGGCTCAAGTGGCAGAGTGCTAGCCTTGAGCAAAAGGAAGCCAGGGACAGTGCTCAGCACCTGAGTCCAAGGCCCAGGACTGGCCAAAACAAACAAACAAACAAACAAACTAGGTTTTACTTAATGCTTAAATAAATGATAATTTAAAAATATTAATAAGTGATATATTTTAAGAAATATTTTGAATGTATTATTAATAGCTAATGCATTTTAAGTAATGTGTTTTATTATTAAGAAATAATTTAGAGCCAGGGCTGGTGGCTCACACCTGTAATCTTAGCTACCTAGGAAGCAGACATCTGAGCCTTTTAGTTTGAAGCCAGCTCTGGCAGAAGAGTCCATGAGACATTTTCCCCAAATAACTAGCAAAAAAGCACTGTGGCTCAAGTGGTAGAGTGCTGACTTGGAGCAAAAATGCCAAGAGTTCAAAGCCCTGAATTCAAGCCCCAATACCAACACACACACACATGCACACGAAGAATTCTGGAAGAAGTATACCTTTCCAGTGTATTGATTTCCAATTAAGTCTTGGCCACTGAAAAGAGTGTTTTAAAACAATTATATTTGTTGTAAATCACAATTTTGATTATTGATTTGGGATGTTTATGAAAATATTTAGAGACACTGTATTTTAATTTTTCCATAAAAATAAAAAATCTGTTGACTAGATGCATATATTTACAAATCCCAAGAGATTGCTATAAATTCAGACATAATTTAATTTTTCAAAACACACAGAAGAGACAGAACTCTGTAGTGGATGTTAGCTGTCAAAAGAACAATGATAAATGCTTCTTTTCCACTAAGTCACTTCCAGCAGATTTTAGTTAACATTACTGCGATGGCGAACGACCTAAGGAGGGGTCCCTTGTTCATTTCCGGCTCCTTCCTAATAACCCACAGCTGTGCACACTCCATCAACTGTGAGAGCACCATGGGCACAGTTAAAGTGGAGGTATGTCACTCCATATGGTTCTTACTGGCTTTCTTTGATGACTTGTAATATTCCTTCAGTCCAGCTGTCAAGAGCTCATTTCTCAGCTGAGCGGATGCTTTGAGAAGCTTCTCACCAGTCTTTAAATGTTTCTTATCCATGCTTAAAAAAAAAAAAAATACACGTTCTTTGTTTGCAGTGAATGAAAAAAAATTAAGAGGAGCTCATTTCAAATTAAAGCAACAAAAGTTCTGAATCAGACAACTCCCTCCCCAAACTCAGTAAACATTTGTTTTCAGATACTAACATCCACATGGTTGTGGGGATAGGAAGTAATTTGGAGGAGGAATTGTTATTCCTTTGATGGCTGCAAATGTAATCAGATGTTTGCATAGGAGGTCTTAAATGGAGCTTTGGGCACAAGTTTTAGATGTAATCTTATTTTTTTGGCTTATAGTGAAGGTAGTTAATGTTCAGATTTATTTTCTGAAGGAGAGTAATGACCATGAAGATGTAATGGCAGTTTTATTGTAAAACTTTAACTTGGAAAGAAATGTGGGGCCATTATGCCTTTTATTTGAGGGAAAAAGTGCAAAAGTGCAAAAAATAAAACATTATTAAAAATAATCTTTTTTATGTGGGATTTTTTCTGTATATATATTTTTTCAATATATAATTCAGCAGATTTTAGAAAGAAAGAGACAACAGAAGCCTCCTTCTGTAATGCAGTTAAAGTTTAAAGATTTTTTTTTTATGTTGTTACTGAAGAAGTCTTCCAGAACTCTGGCAATTTATTGCTTGAATTGTCAGAGGAAATTGTGTTGTTTGTTTATTACCCTTATTGTTGACATTTAGATATTTGCCTTAAAAAAAAAAAAAAACCGTGGGAAACCCTTTGGTTGTAAGAAGCTTGGAGACAGCTTCTAGGGAAGATAATTTAATTTGATTGCTTTTTTGTCTTTAGCTCTCTCTTTACCTTTAAACATTATTCAGTTTATTTATGGTTATTTTAATCTGCTTTTCCAGAAGGCAGGCAAACAATAAACTAACCTCAGGAAATGAGGACTCTGTATACATATTTATTAATACTATTGAATGTAGTATTTCTAAGGTCTGAATATGAGATACTGAAACAAAAGGAATAAAATGAGTCTTTCTCTTTCATGAGTGTGAAATATTCCTGAATGGTCAAAATCAGTCAGGGTATATTGTTATAGAAGCTTAACGCTAAAGAATGAAAATGAATGGACCTTGATAGCCTGAGACTCCAAGAGAAAGTGTTCATTGTACAATTCCTCAAGTCTTTAATCACATGGCTGTCTTGTTTTCACCTCTTCACATTTCTGAGGGTTCAATTTCATGATGATGTCCATTTACTACTTTCTTTTCTACTCTATCATTCCTCATAGTTTTCATGTCTCACCAAGGATCTAGATGATGCAAAACTTTCAAAGCAGATTTTCTATTACACTTTACAAATCTCAACAATTGCTTCCTCAAATCTTTTTTATCTCGTGTAAAAATGTAATACTCATTTTTGACAATGTCCTCAGAATTGGCACATGGGTGGAAATACCCTTTCTTCCTCTATTAAACTGTTCTCTATAGCAGTTTACTTATTCCAAATGAGCAAAGCATCTTAGAAAATAGTGCCAAGAATTTCCACAATCAGGACGGGAGGATATTTGGCATTTCATAATCAAGAGAAAAGATCAGTAAATAAATTCTGAAATAAAAAGTTATAGAGACTATTTATAACATAGAAAATAACTCTTTCTATTTCTTCATGCAGAATTTAGTCATCCAGTGTCTGTGGTCTTATTTTAGAAAATATTGAAAAAAAAGGGAAGGAAGAATGACAGATTAAAAGAGGACAAGCTTAAAATAAAACTCAAGAGGCTATTAGGCACAATTTATTTCTTCTTCATACATAATAATGATTGGTGCATTTCATTGACAATTGAAATAAAATTATGCAAAACCAATGACCACCTCTCTCACCCAGATGTTTGCTATCATATTTTAATGGAGGACATTTAGGGCACATTAAGACACAGTTCAAATATCTAGATATGATTTAATCAGTGAGTTTGATTATAAAAATGAGGTCCTCTGAGAAAATTAGAGGTTGCTTCATGGCATGAGGTACAGGGGAATTATTTAGCATTAAAAACATAAGCAGGAATTCTGGTAGCCTAGAGGAGCTGGGAATTCCGCTGTTGGTAAAATGATGGACTGTGCTGAAATGGCTGGACACCTACATGAAGAAAAAAAAAAGCAAAATGAATCTGGATACAGATCTTACACTCTTAACAAAAATTAACTCAGTGTGAGCCATTGACGTCAATGTGCAACCTGAAGCCAGAAATCTGGAAAGTAACACAGGAAACTTTAAAACAGCTTTAGTGTGAGGTTGACTTTTTAGATACAACATCCATCTCACCATACAGGAAAGAAAGAATTGGTTAGTTTTGGAAATTAATAAAATCAAAACTTTCCTGTGAAAGACAATATCAACACTCCAAGAAAAGAAGTCACAGACTGAGTGAAAAAAATTTCCAAATGATGCCTGTTAAAGAACTGTTATCCACATATACAGAGAAATCGTAAACTTACCTAACCTTTAAAAATGGGAAGACTAGGGGGAGCATTTTACAAAACACCCAGAGAACAAAGAAGCCTATGAAAAAATAAAAAAGATATAAATTATCACATTATTAAGAAAAAGTGAATTTCAAACAATAGGATACTGTGGCATGCATACTAAAACAGTCAAAAATCCAAAATACTAAGTATTGATGAGGAGCAACGGGAGCTCTCAAGGTTACTGGAAGGAATGCAAGATGGTAAAGCCATTTTGGAAAATAGCCTGTCAATTTCTTATAATAGTATCACCAAATATTCTAACAATTACACTCTTCAGTATTTATCCAAATATATTGGAATTTTATGTCCACACAAAACTGTACTCCTGGGGCCCTGTGACAGTTCTATCCATAATTTTCCCAAGTTGGGAAATAACAAGACATCCTTTAGTTAAGTGAATGGACAAATAATTATGAAATGTCAAAACACTAAACTATAATTAAGTACTTTAACAAATGAACATCAAGGCAGGAAAGAGTTAGAGTAACCTTCAATGCATATGCTGAGTGAAATAAATGACTCTGAAGAGGTTATATGCCATATATGGATTTGTCTTTTCCAGGATGTAGCAAAGTTGCTATATGCATCGTGGAAAACAAGCAAAATCATGGACAGTAATATGTTCAGTTGTTATGAGGGTAAAGGAGGGAAAGGGGTAAATAGTGAACAAAAATGATAATACAATTTTTCTCTGAATGATATTACAGCCGTAGAAGTAGTTATATGTTTGTCAAAGCTCATAGAATGCATGATACCCATACAAACTTTTGAATTTGGGTGTCAACAGTGAGTCAGTGTAGTTTCACTGACTATAATACATGCCACCAGGTTGAGGCTGCTAATAATGGGGGAAGGATCTATGTGCATGTAAGAGTGAGGGTATATGGGTAGTCTCTAAAACTTCTACTCAATTTTACTGTGAAATCTAAACTGCTCGAACATATAAGATCTATTTAAAAATAGATGGAGGCCTTTGTTTGATTGATTTGTTTAGTTTTTCTTTCTCTTGCATTCCTTTACTGTGGTTGTACCCCTATATCTATCTATATCTATATAGCTATATATCTATCTATATCTCATCCGAATACCCTGGATACTATTTATATGGGTATTAGAACTGGGGAAGGTAAAGGAAATATCAAAATTGAGTGACAAAGGACAAAAAGACAAACCATTCCAAAGTAATACTTACAAAACCATTTGGTGTAAACCAACTGAACAACTCATGGGGGGAGAGAAAAGGGGGAGGGGGAGGGGGGGAATGAGGGAGGAGGTAACAAACAGTACAAGAAATGTACCCAAGGCCTAACGTATGAACCTGTAACCCCTCTGTACCACACTTTGACAATAAAGAAAAAAAGTTTAATAAAAAAAAATAGATAGAGGTCTTTGGAGACCAAGACTTCTGACTTAATGTACTTATTAGGCTGTGAATCTTGTGCTGCCTCCTCACCTGCCTCAAACCTTTTAAAAAAGAGTACACTGTGGTTTACACCAAATGGTTTTGCAGGTATTGCTTTTGGAGTCATTTGTCTTTTTATCCCTTGTCTCTAAATTTTAATATTCCCTTTCACTTCCCTAGTTCTAATACCAGTATATACAGTATCCAGTGTACTCAGATGAAATACAGTGATAGTGTGGGTACAACCACAGGAAGGGGATGCAAAAGGATCATCAACAATAGAAGCTATGGGTTCACATGGCATGTTGAAAGTGATTACAACAGTGATATAACAGTCGTTTCCATAACATGGAGTTCATTTCACTTAGCATCATCTTACACATTCATAAGGGCATAGCTATTAGGCTCTTGTTATCCTCTGCTGTGACTAGCCTAAACCTGTGCTAATTATTCCCTATGAGGGAGACCACAGAGTCCATGTTTCTTTGGGTCTGGCTCACTTCACTTAGTATAATTTTTTCCAAGTCCTTCCATTTCCTTATGAATGGGGCAATGCCATTATTTCTGATAGAGGCATAAAATTCCATTGTGTATATGTACATTTTCCTGATCCATTCATCTACTAAGGGGCATCTGGGTTGGTTTCTTATTTTAGTTATGACAAATTGTGCTGTGATGAACATTGTTGTGCTGGTGGCTTTAGTGTGTTCTTGTTTGTGGTCTTTTGAGTAGATGCCCAAAAGTGGGGCTGCTGTGTCATAGGGGAGTGTAAACCAACTGAACAACTCATGGGGGGAGAGGGAAAGGGGAAGGGGGGAGAAGGGAATGAGGGAGGAATTAACAAACAGTACAAGAAATGTACCCAAGGCCTAATGTATGAACCTGTAAGCTCTCTGTATATCACTTTGACAATAAATAAGAGGAAAAAAAGCTATAGGGTTTAAACCGACTGTACAACTCTTGGGGGGAGGAAAGTGGGGAGGAAGGGGAGGTGGGGAAAAATGAGGGAGGAGATAAAACGTTGGATAAGAAATGTACTCAATGCCTTACGTATGAAACTGGAACCCCTTTGTACATCACTTTAACAATAAAGAAATGAAAAAAAAATCCTAAAAAAAACTGGAACAAAAAAAAGAGTACACTGTGCATTTTTACATTAGCCATAAACTGGGGAGAGTAAGGGATCTTGGTAGGCAAAGAAAGTGCTGTCAGATAAAGTCAGGGCATGGTGAGGCTACCTGTCATTCATGCAGTGCCACTGCCTTTCCCCAGAAAAAATCCTAATGAATGTATTGGAGATTGCCTTTGTGGAACCTAGTAGACTGAGGATTGAAAATATGATGTGGGCTTCATACTTGCACAGAAAATCTATTAGTTTACACATTTTATAAGGCTTCTTTGAATGGATGGGTGAGAGTTTACTGAAGAAATAAGTGTCACACAAGATAATAAGACATAAAGTTGTCAGAATAGAGAGTAAATGTAAGAGACAGAGTTAAGAAACCAGATGGACAAAGATAAATGTAGCAACTAGAACCATGAAATGAGAACATATCATGTAATTTTTTTGAATGTGACAAAGTAATTTCAGGTTTTAAACTAATGCTTATGAATACATGAAGAAATCAAGAGGTGAGGGAATAGAAACTATTTCTTTTAATTCTGAATTGTGACATAAGGAAATCTCATACTTCAGTCAACTAGAAGGGAGATAAAATAGTGTCCAGGCATTTCATAATTGGAATTTTTTTTTCTCAGCTCAAAAAGAAAATTTCCATCTGCTCTAGCATCTGTTTACTGTTCTTCAAGAAGTTCTCCAATCTAACAAGTAGGTATGTCAGCTGTGGCATCTAGGACTTTTGGTTAAGACTACATATACAGAGGTCTTTCTCTCTCTTTCTCTCTCTCTCTCTCTCTCTTTTCCTCTCTCCCTACCTACCTAACTACCTAACAACCTATCTACAAAGATTAGGTGATAGGTAGCAAGTTCCTAAGCTTTATATGGATTATCTATATTCACAAATAATTAAAATCAGTGGGATGTGAGCTTACAGGCTGAGAAATTAATTAGCTGTTAGGTGTTCACTTGAAATGTTTTTCATTTTGAGTATTTTCTGGACTTGGATAACATGTTTGATTTTGAAGTAATAGTAACAATAATCAATATTTTAGACAAAAATAATAGCAATTATTAAAAAGAAGCCTTGAATTGGTGCAATATTGCTATTGTGCTTTCACCTTTTCTAGTTTGCCTTTCATGAGAAGAACAGAAAGCTCTCCACTATATTGTGGCCATGCTAGGGTTTAGGTAATGTCACTTCCAGGTCTGTTTGTGGGACTCAACCCCTCAACACCTTGGAAAAGCCTCATTTTTCTTTCAATCATTTTGTTCACTGTATAAAGGTAAACTAAATGTTCCTCCATTCCAAATATACTAGTGTACTAGATAATAAGATAGACCCCCAATGCAGGCTGCAAATGCAAAGGCAGACCATAGATTTGAGACTTACACCATCTCCTCCATTTATTTTGGAAACCTTGGATTCTGAAACATTGTAATTTCTTGCCAGTATTTGAGAAAAATAGAAAAATATGCTATCAAAAATTAGAGATTCTGAATATGGGTGAGATATGTAAACTTTCTCACCTTTTAAACTATTTAAAAATGATTGTTAATTTAAAAATTAATTTTGATTTGTGTAAAAGACAGTGTCACCAGTATTTTAACATATTTTTAATTAGCATTAGGCACTCAGTGAAGCAAAACATTTTATGCAGTCATTTTCTTCTTTGCCTTCTGTATTTAGAAATTGGAAGATGAAAGGGGATAAATTTCATGGTATCTGGCCATGTTCCCAAAGCAAATGTTATTTACTCCTTTGCTTCTGATTTATGTTCCAATTGGTCTTCTGTATGAAATGATGTCCTAGAATCTCAAAATACAGATCACCGTGATTTGGTTGGCAGGCCAGGCTCCAGGGGGATCGGAAGATTTTGTATTCTTGACCAGTCCACTGGTCCTCAAGTTCTCACCAGAACTCATGTACCTTCCAACCTGGAAAATGATTGTTGACTAGTGAGCATAGTGAGAGACAAAAATGGAGAATGAAAAAATTATATTACAAGAAAACATATGAGATGAAACTCAAGTTTAATTAGACCATTAACCCTAAACCATGATGAAATACCATTTTAATAAAAAATGGATTAACAAAAATTAAGTAGTTTAACAATACTAAATTTTGGTGAGGGAGTGGATCAAGTGGATTTTTTACTTCAGTGTTGCTAATGGGAATACAAATGGTCGTCAGTACCTTAGAAGATAAATTTGTATCATTTTATATGTTAGAGCAATTGTACATCAACAACATCAAGTCCTAGGAACAAAGAAACCTGTGTACTCTGAAGCATGTGCATAGTTTGCAATAGGTTCATACTGTAAACGACTTAATTGTAGCCCCTGAATATATCAATGACAATAATGTGTAATAAACCAAAGAAAACAGTTCTGTATAATTTATGCACATCCAAAGTAGAGGACTAAACAAAATAGCACCCAATGAATAGAATGTTTTCAATCACTTGTTGAACAGATGAATGATAAAAATGATTCATTTTAGAGTATAATGTGGCTCCAGGGTTTAAGCACCTTTTCTTGATAAACTATTTGTCTCTGATGAGAAAAATAATAAATACTAAGAATCTTATCAATTATTTTCTTAGCATTTAATGACTGTATCACACTTATATTTTTCTATAAGTGGTATTAAAATGATTTTTCCCTGTTGGGTGTGGTGATGTGTACTCACAATCTGTAACTTTGGAGGAGGAGACAAGAAGATAATCAGTTTTAGGTCAACCTAGAATACATAGCAAGATTCTATCTCAAAAACAAACTAATAACCAAATGACAACAACCACAACAACAACTTTATTCTACCTATTTTGTTCACTTGAGTCATCTTATGAAGGTAAGGTAAGGACCTAGATGGTAAAGACCATATTTTCAAGTTTCTTATTATCTTACTCAGCCACGAATACACAATTAGTAACAACTGAAGACTAACAGTGAAACAGAATTCACTCAAATATTACAATTAAAAGCAAGTCTGAAACAAATTACTACCACAAACAGGAGTGTTTCAGCCAGGCTATGTGGTCTGTGTATTCAAGTGCGTAATTTAAAAGGCAAATTTAACATGTGAGTTTTCTAGGTGTAGCAATTATCTTTGTTTTTAGGGATATATTTGTGATAAACACAGGTGTGTTCTTTATGTAGTAATTCTAACATGTAATGAAATTCTTAGCACAGAAATCATCAGAGATAGAAAAAACATTGTATAGTTAATATTCATCCAATTAAAAACATGCTAAACCATGTGCTATGCTCATTATCTTGCTGAGAAAAATGGAATCCAAAAAGCTGTTGATATTTCAGTTTGAAGAGGTTATTTTTGTTGTTGTTGTTTAATCAAGTACTAATCAAGAGAGATGCTCTTTAGAACAGGAGAGCCAATTTATCTGACATCAAAACTACTCAGGCAGTTAGCCTCAGATAATTATTCTTAGAATCATATTAGCCTATTTCCAATTAAACTGTACTTCCTGTTACTAGAGTGGTTCAACTAGTCACAGAACTAAAAAAAAAAAGGAAAATGTGTTTCTTCACCCTTCTCTCCTACATAGTACATTGCCAATTCAAACCTTTTAGAATCAAAATTGGTTGATATCTATCAGGTGAATATCTTTTGATAGAAAGCAACAGAAAGCACTATCCAAAATAACTCAACCAAAAGGGAAGTTCCATGTTTAGTTAGCAATCTGCATCTCATAGGACCAGGATTTATTGCTGATTTCACTTCCTCTCTCTTGTCTCCATTGTAATGCAATGTCTTTAGTGGTTTCACAGAACATCTGACAGGAAAGAGACATTATCTTGAGTCTAGAGCAAAAGCTTGGCTCTCATAAGATGACATTGAGTTATGAGCCCATCCCTCAACTAGGGAAGTAGAATTCTGTAAAGGCCTGAAATAAATTCTGTTTAACACTGGAAGTGTATAGGGTGGGGATCAGTTGCTTTCTAATACAAAGGCTATAATGTATGAAGGGATTATACTTGAACCTGTGCTAAATAGTTCAATTTCTATATCTTTTTAATCATTTCCGTATTTTTGTGTCTGAATAGATGGACGGAAGGGTTCTTGCAAAACCAGAATTAATTTTTGGTTTTTATTTTGCTGAAGAAATAAACTTTCCTAGCATGTAGTGTAATAGGGAGGTCAGATCTGGCCAGTGCCATCATTAACTGTGGAGGGGCGTCAGATTGACCCCAGGTCAGATTAGAGCAGAAGCCAACTCCATCTTCACTAAGATCTCCCCCACCGTATCCAGGGAAGTTCCCCTTCACTGTGATAAGATTGTGTAAACTGCTTGACCACCTGAAGCATGGACGTTTCAAGGAACGGTCAAGGTTAAACCCGTGCCCTCCTATGAGTAGGCATGTCCACCTGCATCATGTAAGCCCCGCCAAATCCATGTGCCAATTCTAACTAGAATGATAGGTTGGTTCAAATAGATACTGAGACAGACTGTAACTCTATTGGCCACCTGAGTGCGACCTAGCATGCTCTGTAAGTGTTGTATCCTCATTGGCCGCCTGCGTATGGCAAGTTTGGCTGTGATGTTTGCCTTATAACCAGGCTGGGAAGGCCACACGTGTGGGTGGTCCCAGCTCCTGAGTCTAGGCCCTGATCCTGCACACGTGGTCGGCAGTTTCGGCTCCTGAGTCTGGGTTGCAAACAATGCCAGTCGGTTCACTTTTTGTTCACTTTTTACTTCCCCAATAAATATGTCTTTTTATCATCTTGTAGCTGGAGACTGTGTGGTGGACTCTTGGGGGAACCAGGAATCCCCTCCCTTTGGGGGGACCCTGTTTCTTTGTAGGGAACCCCCACTTTACTTCAGTAGTAGATGTTGAGGAGTCTGTTTGAAGATTTTGATACTTCTAAGAGCAGTGTAGCTTGAGAATTCATCCTTTTTTACTATGCAAATGGAGGAGGAAGTGTCCATTGACCTAAAGAAAGTACACATCAGGATATTTTGTGCTTTCACAAAGTTTTCTCTATGTAAAATTTGCTATATACTGAAAAAAGGTTTAAGCAGATTTATGTTGTCAGAGACTTCTAAATCAGAATAAAATGGTATATTTATTAAATTTGAGCCTACTTTTTTGAAAGAATATTAAGTACATGATATTGATTTCAAATAATTTTCCCCAAAGGAACACATGCCCTGTGGATAGGCAGGTAATTGACTAGTGAATTGTAGAACATCATGAAGGAAGATGTTTTCTGCAAGTCCTTAAGTGGAGGACCACCCTCCCATTATGCATTTGTGGAAACAATGGCTCAGCTGGAGAGCATGTAAGGAGATGGCACACTCCTGCTTCATGGGGAAAGGCAAAGGACTCCACGGAATGCAGTAGGTGTGGTCAGCTAAGTGCAGTGAATACGTACATAATGACAAGCTGAATGGAAAGCTATGGCTATCAAAAGATCAGAACTTGAGAGCCTGCCTGCCTTCCTTCCTCTTCTTTCCTTCTTTCCTTCCTTTCTTTCTTCCTTCCTTCCTTCCTTCCTTCCTTCCTTCCTTCCTTCCTTCCTTCCTTCCTTTCTTCCTTCCTGTTTCAGTTGTCCTGCTAAAGCTGGTTAAGGGAGAAACTAAAATGATAATCATAGTCTGTGTAAGCTTCTATGATTTTTCCTGGCTTTGTAAAGGGGAATAGTTTCAGAACGTAGCCACTGGGTTTAATTTTCAGTGGTCCATTTTAAGCCTATGTCTATTTTAGTTCATTTTAGTACTGTGTAATTAATATGAGTATTAAATACATTTATAACCTACATTATGTTGGTGATATAGTTAAAATTATTTTACATGGTTTAAGAAAATCCCAATTTAGAGTCATTGCTAAATATTCTACTTCCTTGTCTACTCTTCAAATCTAATGGGAGATAAAACATCTTTAAAATGAATTATTCCCAAGTCATCTAATGTGACCTTTAAAGGTAATAGCTTATCAAGAGAAAGAACGAGACAATCAAAAGAAGGGAGGAAGAGTTGATAAACAGAGCAAAAACAGGAGCAGGAAGTCAAATGTTGGCACTGTCCACTTCTGCAGAGGAAATGCTGGCTTGTGGACCCATCAGACATCTTGGCAGATGTAGCTCAGATCTCTATCAAGTCTCTTTTGCCAAATTCCACTGGACAATTGACTTAAATAATTAACTTCCTTCTTTTTCAATTTGATGGTTATGAAGAAAACTTCAAATTATATTTTGGCTTTCTTTATTCAGTGAAAGAATGTGCTGTATGAAGGATTTATTTCGTTGAAATTGTTGGTGCCAAAATTAGTACTACTATAGTGAGCTTTGAAAATATCTACTTAAACATTGATAGAAGTGAGGTAAAGTTGTTCTGCTTGTAATCTTAGCTAATCTGGAGGAGAGATCAGGAGCTCACAATTTCAGATCAGCCCAGAATTTTTTTTTTGCAAGATTCCATCTCACAGAAGCTGAATGTAGTGGTGCACACCTGTCATTCCTATTCTATGATGGGAAGTGTAGAGTAGAATGACTAAGGCCCAAGCCTGAGATCAGGCAGGAAGTAAGACTACCACAAAAATAACCAATAATGGGTTGAAAGTATGGCTCAAGTGGTAGAGTACCAGCTGAGGAAGCCAGCCTAGCAAGCACAAAGGCCTCAGTCCAAACCCTATACTGATTAATTAGGTAAATATAATAACCAATGCCAAAAACTCTGGAAGCAAGTACTCTACCACTAGCAAGGGTGAGGCCCTGAGTTCTCACCCTAGTACCACCAAAAAAACAAAAATAATAACAACAACAACCCCAAAACCTCAAAACTGAGAAGTGTAAAGCATTAGATATATATATATATATATATATATATATATATATATATCCAATTCAATATATTCAATTCAAACTAAAATGGGTAACTAAAGGGTACCAGCTCTGTCATAAAGACAGGGAAGACCATAAAAATATATATACCTAGTGTTTACTGTTATCTTTCTGGGAGAGTTCTTATACATCAATGAATAAGATACCCAAGGTGCATGTCTCCCTGGAGCAAAATACTACTGGAAGAAAATTGATTACTCGATTATAATTAGATAGCTAATCTCAACATCATAATTTTGTTTAACAAACAAAGTGAAGATGAGAAACAAAATGTAAAAGTAAAGCATAGAGTGTCATGATCCTTTAGTCTGTGATGATATCAACTAAGGAGTTCTGCAGGAAATAGCCCTGTGCTCTGTCCTAGAAAGTCTGAGGGAAGAGCAGGAATTACATGTGGTAGGAGGCAGAGAAAAAAGGTAAAATTGTATCAGATAAGGCTGTGAGTTAGAGACAAGCTAAGCCAATTGACTAACTAGGAAATTAAATACAAATTACTGGAAGAATACCAACCATATCATAGAACTGAGAGACTTGGAAAGATGATTAGAAAATGAAAAGGAACCAAAATAATATGAGGCAATGGAAAACCATTCAGAACACAAGCGGGTCATTGTTTGCTTGGGCTACTGTCACTGGTGATGTTCCCAATTAATATTCATGCTGAGCTAGAAGTAATCTTTTATTGTCACTTCCCCATGATTTCTATTCCTGGCAGGAACATTTCATTGAGCAATATGGTATCTCTTTTCCCCTTGATGGCTCTCATGCTCACTGCTTACAATCCTTGCTCTCTAGAATCTTCTTTCATATGGTATTAGAGTCTATCGGTGTGACCAATAGAATAGAGCAAAACAGAGTACTATCATGAAACACTATCATTTCTGCCTTAGTCTCTCTTGGATTGTTTTCAGAGAGGTCAGTGCCATGCTGAGATGACATTTATGAGTACTTTGGAGAGGCCCACATAGCGAGGAATGGAGTCCTTCTTCAGCTACTGGCAACAATTTAAAGGAGCCATCTTAGAAGTACATCTTCTAGCTCTGTCAAGCATTCTGATGATGTCTTGATCACAATCTTACAAGGGATTAAGCCAAGATGGCCTAGACAAACTCCTAGATTTCCATTACAGGGAAATTATGTTAAATAATAAGTGCTTATTTATGTGTTAAGATGTAAGTATGTTGTTCAGACTTTGTCACAAAAACTGAATATCATAAAGAATAAGGGAAAATATTTGTTTTAAGATCAGGGCCTATGAAGCAAGCACTCTTGCCACTAGGCCATACAGAATGTTTGGCCCCTTGTAAACTTCAGAATATTGCACACTTCAAAAAAAAATTAATCTTATATTTGAGTACAATAAGTGTACTTGAGGTCTGTTATGGTAGTTATACCTAAAATTCCAGCTACTTAGGAAGTCTAACTGGAATACTCTGATTTTGAAGCCATCCTATACAAAAGTAAGGTATACCTTATCTCAAAGAATAAACTGGGTGTAGTAGCCTTTATCTCTTTATCCACCCACTCTTCTGCAGACTACCTTAATAGAATAACATTAGAAGGGTACTATGCAAAACTAATAAAGAAATAAACATTAAATGCCTGGAGCATGGGGACGTGACTCATAGAGAATTTGGGATAATAAAAGAGAGTGTTGACTAATCATTTTCACAGGTATTAAATAGAATTAGAATTAATAATGAAAGCAAATGATTATTTAAGTGATTTAAGTGGAGATACAGGATGTAAATTGAATTTCCATTTCTGTTTTGCTGATAAAAATCTCATCAATATTGATCAAAATCATTAAATCTTGAAAAACAGTAAAAAAAATCTGAAATCTTATATGACAGCTATTATTAGCTAATTTGTTGAAACAGAGAAAAATAACAAAAGATGATAATACCACCAATTTAAAGAGATGGCTAAAGTCACACAGTAAAATATTTAGCATGTATTTAAATACATATATGCTCTAAGAGCACTTTGAATCACAATCATCAATATCTTGGCTGTATGTGAAATTATTTTAATTGTCAGACTTTGCTGCACGGATTATGTAAGTGCAAAACTGGTCAGATACTAGCTCAAGGTTTCCTAAATAAATAATCATTAGTTACATTTTAGTACCAAATATCTCATAGTTTATATCTCACAGATTATAAAATTTCAAACCAAAATTATATTAACTAAGAATAAAACATCTCTAGTTGAAAAAAAAATTAGGGTCTCAGAAGTTTGAGAACATGATGGTGGAGTGGATGCAGTAGCACAGAGCTGTTCAACTCATAGCAGACAGGAAGCAGAATGAAGCAGCAATGGAAAGGGCAGTATATGTCCTTCAAAAGCAACCCTCACACCCCAGAAATCAGCTGCTTTCCACAAGGCTTTACTTTCCACATTTCCCATTATCTTCCAAGAGTCGATTCCTATTATCAATCCATCAACAGAACCCTCACGGTCTAATTTCTGTGAACATCCTCAGATACACACAGAGAAACGCTTTACTAATATCTGAGGCATTTTTCCATCCAATCAAGTTGGGACTCAAGATTAACTATCATACTAAATTTTAAGGTAATTACTTTCAAAGAAATAATAAGTAAACATGGCATGGCCATTCTTATTTGTTAGGATTAGGGAGGTTCACTCATTGAGCAGAGGAGTGCATTAACCCAAATTACAAAAAGAATCTTAAAACAGGTGTGGTGGTATATATCTATAATTCCAGTACTTGGGAGGTATCAGAGACTGGAAGATTAGGAGCTTGAGGCTAGCCTGGGATATGTAGTAAGACTACCTTGAACATTTTTTTTTTTTTTTTTTTTTTTTTTTTTTGCCAGTCCTGGGCCTTGGACTCAGGGCCTGAGTACTGTCCCTGGCTTCTTCCTGCTCAAGGCTAGCACTTTGCCACTTGAGCCACAGCGCCGCTTCTGGCCGTTTTCTGTATATGTGGTGCTGGGGAATCGAACCTAGGGCCTCGTGTATCCGAGGCAGGCACTCTTGCCACTAGGCTATATCCCCAGCCCGAGAACATATTTTTAAACACCATTTTAAATGACTTTTTCAAAAACAAAAAACACTGATCTGAGTTCTATGTATGGTGAAAGTGCTTGCACCACTTTAAAAAACTTTACAAATGCTGATTTTGTCCTTGTAGAAAATCTGTGAGGTAGGTACCATTGTCACCACAATTGTATTTGCTATTTACTCAGCTGTGTTCTTCTAAAATTCATCTGTTGAAGACTTCCAATGGAGACTGGGCCTTTAAGAGACAGTAATGATTGAGGTCATAAGAGTGAAGCTCTAATCCACTATGACTGTTCTCCTTCTAAGAAAAGGATGATATATCAGAAACATATATGCACAGAAAGTGTCATGTGAGGGAGGAACAAGTAAGAGGACAACCATTTACCAGTCAAGGAGAGAGGCCTTAAGAGAAACTAGATGTGCCCTATACTCGATCTTTGACTTTGAGCCTCTAGAAGTATAAGATAATAGATTTCTGTTATTTTAGACATCTTATCTGCTGTATTTTGTTATGGTAGCCCTAGATTACTAATTTTACCTGACTAAAAGGTGCACAGGAGTTACACTGTTCTAGTTTCAACTGTGACTTGTCTATTTATGTTGAAATCATCTTCACCTTGCTTTTGACGATTGAGATTGTAGGGAAAGAAATTGAGGCATATGGATATTAAATTTGTCTAAGGTCATATAGCTGATGAATGGAAATTTGAGGTTTGAACTAAATCATTCTACTCTGTTGCAATTCAATAAAATCCAGGCACAGAGATTTTAAATTTATGTTTTATTTGAGAATATCCTATCGGTTTTTGTGCTAGATTGAATTTAAGACCTTTTCTTCACAGCTGACACTCTTGCAGTTGAGCCAGGCCTCTGCTTCAGTCTTTTGGTGCTTAACTGGAAATAAGAGTCTCTCAGATTTGTCCTTCCTGGCTTGGTCAAGACCTGGTATCTGCTCCTATGTAGCTAGGACCATAGGTGTGAGCTACCAGTGCTCAGCTTCTGTAATTTTTGTCAATTGAAATTGTTGATATGGTATCTAAATGAGCTTTATGAGAAGGTTTAGACAATATCCTGAGCTTTATTAGAACAAGTTAAACAGAGCATCTGTTTTGAACTGGCTGAAATGTTTAAAAACCTCTACTTTAGACGTGTTTGAGTGTTTGCTTGTAGTGTGTTAGATTACAAGTCACCTCCCCAAGTCACTGTCTTTTCTCACTTTCATATCACAGGAGCATCTGTTTGACTGAAACTTGGTTGCAGGCTAAATTCTACCCCTTAGGTACAGTCAATATCCTTAGCTGAATGGCAATAACCCTCCAGGAACAAGTGAAATGGAAAGAAAATCCTCAGTGCAAGGATTTCCCATTTTGTGTTAATGTGTGGGAAATGTCCTTAGCCCTGTCTTCCACAGAGACGCCAGGCACTTCTTTGGCTCCCTAGAACACATCCAACTTTTTAATAAATGAATTAGAAATTACTATTTGCTGAAAGTATTATGTATAGATGTTAGGGTTCTCATTTTGAACAGCCCCACAAAAGTTTAGTAATTACGATCTCCTATGACGTAGATCTTTATTTTTTAAATTCCTTTCTCTCCTCAGATTCTATCTCTCCCTCGCCTTATACATACTGTAAGGAACTCATGCAAATCCTACTTAGGAATATCAATTCCTTATCTTTGGTGGCACAGAACCGTTCTGTCACAAACTCCGCTGTCTACAAGTGACATGGATATGGGTTTGGATTTTGTCACAAAAAATGAATGGATAAAGGAAACCCCTGGCTAACTTGGGGCAGGCTGCCATCTGTGAAGACACTCAAACTTAATTAACAACAAACATCAAAACAAGAAAATGCAAAGCATAAAATCCACCTGTGCTAACTAAAGCTAAATATTTCTGACATTCACAGAACCCACGAAACTTGTCAACATATTCATCCAAGAAATAGAATGCATAGTACAAAGTTTTACAGAGAGAAATTGGGAACTTGAAAATCACAACACTTAATGACATATATACAGTGTGGAAGAAAGAGTTACTTATACTGAAATCATAGCAGCTCAAATCTGAAAACCAACTGTCCATTTTGTAATTACCAAAACAGCCTGCATTCCTGTCCTGTTTTTACTTTGCCATGTGATATCAAGGAACAATTTGGCTATCTACTATAGGACTATGTTTCTGATACAGTCTCAGCTCAAGAAAAAATTTAAAAATAGAGAAATATGCACCAATTTGTTGACCTGGCCATTTTGGTAATCTTCTTTTTCTTACTGTAGCATTACCTTTATTTGAGTCACTGGGAGTAAAATAATAAAACCCATACTGTTTCTAATGAATCAACTGAATCTTAGTGGGAAAATGTAAATTTATCTTGATATAATTTTTCTTAAGTAATAGACTTTCAGTCAGGACTCTGTATTTATGTACATGTGGTAATTTTAGAGACTGCAATAACTAGAGTATTAATTCACTTAAAACTTATCATTGATGATGTGTAATGTACAATCTGCTAAGTGTTAATGCAATTTATCCTTTTTAAAATTTACAAACATGACATATTGCAAGCACTTAGTGCTAATCTGTTTTAGGCATTCATTTGGGCTGACCTATGGCCATAATATATTATGTTCCTTGAGATATTTATCTTGTCATTTGGAAACAAGATTACAATTAATGCAACACACATGACTTCAAATTACTACTTCAACTAGAGATGTATGAGTAATGAATTAGCTACAGCGTTGAACCCCTCTGCTTGTAATTTAAATTATCAGCCTTTAGTTGATGCCTGATTGTGATCCATTAAGTCACAGAATAAAAAAAACCACATGTTGTTTGGGTACTAGACTTATGGGGGATATTATTAATTTAATTTACCTAAATCTACTCTAATATATCCAAATTAATGTAAGAAAAACAAACACAAGAGAGAGAGAGCACTTATACTCATATTAATGGTAAAGTAAAAGCATAGCCAAGTTTATCTAATATCATGGCCAGAGTTTATTCAAGTTTACTTAAGTTGTGTAAAACCTTTTTCCTCTTTTACCCCACTCTTAGAAATCCCTGTTCCTCACAAAGTCTATTAAGGAAGAGAACTCATAGGAGGTCCGTAGGGCATTTTTCAGAAGCAACCCCCCTGCAGAAAAATCCCCTTAGTTATACTTTCTATATTTTCTTCACATTGATTTTTGCCAGGTTGTAAATTCTGAAAGAGCACAGAACAGAAACACAATGAACATTTTCTGGATGATGCTTTTAATAATAGATGATAACCACAGTAATATATTATTGCAAATCCTGAGTAATAACAGAGTAAAAATGCTCAGTAGCATCTCTTTGTTATGACTGGATCATTATCATTATTATTACTATTATTATTATTACTGTATATATTTAAGATACACAAAATGATCTTTTGAAATACAAACATACAGTAAAATGATTACTACAGTCAAGAAAAGTTATGTATCTATGTCCTTACATAATTACCTTTATAAAATGTAGCCTAAGATCATGTGAAGTCGAGTTTTCAGCAAATATCCAGCATATAATGCACAATGATTATAGTTATCTTGCTATTCCTTAAATCTCTTAGATGGGTATGGTATTTATGTTTTGAGCTTTAAATACATATCAAAACTACACCAAAGGATAATTTATGTATAAAAAGGTACTAATTTCTATACAATTTAATATAAAGCATATCCTCACATGTAATACATGCCTAATGTATATATAATTTAATATGTATAAAACCTTTCTTCAGTGAGATGATAAGTTTTAGACCTCTTTTGATTTTCTCTTATATGTCTGAAAAAAGGTTATTCATATAATTGTAACCCAATAAAGATTTTTTAGAGGAAATTAAGATATTATTTTGTGACTTCATATTTTATAGTATACTAGAGGGAAAATAGCTCCACAAGACTAATGGAACAATGAGTAACCCAAGCCAAAGGCAAATAGAGCAGTAACCTAAAAATCTTAGCTTTCCCTCTAATTCATTAAATAGTTGTCATGTTGCTAGATTCATTCCATCAACATGGTAAGTGCTTGGTACTAGGCTGTGGTGAAGATAAATAAACTGCAGGTTTATTGTCTAATGGAGCCCAGGCTGGTATATATAAATATGAGAATTACTAGATGTGAGTCATACAGTATCATCTAGAACATGAGTTCGGTGAATGAATAAATTTATGAGAGAAGAGGAGCAAAAGAACAGGGTAATCAGGAACATGGGCTTTTGAATGAGTGGGTAAGGCTTTGTTCTGGACTGCCCTGTATCGCTGTATCCTGAGACAAGTTATTTAACTACTCTGGGCTTTCTGCATCTTTAAAATTGAATCTATAACTCATCAGTGATGCGAGGCACTATATTGAAAATGAAGTATACAACCTATGGGGCAGGGAGGGTTCAGTAGGGAAAAAACAACTTGTAGGGAATTATCTTAAGAGTGTACCCACAAAATATCAAGTTTTAAATAGAGAATTAATTATAAAACATCAATTTTGATTATCTACATAAAAAACTTTTTTCAAGGCTTCTTTCCTATTTTCTTCTCTTTCTTTTTAAGTATTAGGGTTTGAATGCAGGTCTTCCAGCTTGCTAGGTAAATGCTCTACCATTTGAGCCTTTCCTCCACCCTCTTTTGCCTTGGGTTTTGGGTTTTTTTATTTATTAAAAATTATTTTCAAGGTGATGTACAGAGTGGTTACAGTTACAAAAGTCAGATATTGAGTACATTTCTTTGTGAAAACTGTCACCTCTTCCCTTGCTCTGTTTCGGTTATTTTTTGTTGTTGTTTTGTTTTTTGGTTATTTTTTTGTTGTTGTTTTGTTTTTGTTTTTCAGATTGGTCGTGGGGTTAGAACTCTCTGCCTGGGTGCTGTCCCTGAGGTCTTCAAATCAAGGCTAGTACTCCACCACTTGAGCCACAGTGCTACTTCTTGCTGTGGTTATTTTTAAAAATTAATTATTTTATATTAATTTTTCTATATGATCTCATTTATTTTCTCTCTCTGTATGTTTTTTTGTTTGTTTACTTTTATTGTCAAAGTGAAGTAGAGAGGGGTTAGTTTCATATGTAAGGCAGTGAGTACATTTCCTGTTCCACTTGTTACCTCCTTCCTCATTTCCCCCCTCCCCTCTTCCCATTTCCCTCCCTCCCCTACCTGTGAGTGGTACAGTTGGTTTACACCAAATGGTTTGTAAGAATTGCTTTTGGAATAATTTGTCTTTTTATCCTTTGTCTCTCGATTTTGGTATTTCCCCTTTCCCTTCCCTAGTTCTAATACACAGATATACAGTATCCAGGGTACTAAGATGAGACACAGTGATAGTGGGGGTAAAACCACAGGAAGGGAATATGAGAGAAACAAAAGAGGGGGAAAAAAGGGCCTGTTGAAAATAATAACAACAATGAGATAACACTTATTTCCATAACGTGGAGTTTATTTCACTTAGCAACATCTCATGTGCTCATAAATGCATAGCTGTTGGGCTACTGTGATCTTCTGTTATGACTAGCCTAAACCTGTACTAATTATTCCCTGTGAGGGAAACCATAGAGTATGTTTCTTTAAGTCTGGCTCACTTCACTTAGCATGATTTTTTCCAAGTAGTTCCATTTCCTTATGAATGGGGCAAAGTCATTTAAGGTAGGGTTTTACTCTATACCCAAGCTGACCTGGAATGTGAACTTCCGACTGTGGCTCACGGTGTCACTGGGAAACCACCACTGTCCTATGCCATTATGCTTCCCCTGTAGCTAAAGTAATAAACACATAACACCATCACTCATTGAGCGAGATAGAGTCTTGGGCTGGCCTCTCACTGCAATGCATCTATTTCTGCCTAGGATCCAATCTAGGATTATAGGCTTGAGCCACCATATGTTACTGCAAGTTTTAAAAATAAGAAAGTTTATACCTTTTCACAACTTAAATGTTAGTTTATTTAACTTACTACAAAGTTTTGTAAGATTACCAATAACATCAATAATTGAACAAATCAGTATAAGATACTGTAAAAAGAAGACAGGACACATTTGAAAACATAAAATTTAAGCCTAAGTGAAATTAATTTATCTGCCACAAAGATTAGTTTTCTGATAGCCCAAGAGTAGACAGTACCTCAACATTCTTAAACTTTACTATTGAATTATATTCTAAGGAAAATGTCTGAACAAATAGTTATGCTCTGTTCTTTAGAAATAGGTATTTATAGGATATTCCCAGATATCTAATTGAAGCTGTCTGATTCTTAGGTAGATTTTCTCCAACCTACAACATTTGGTTTGCAGAATCATGGCTCACAGGAAAATGGTTGCTTTACAGAGGCACAAGTGTAATTATGATATCATTAGAAATGTTTAAATATAAATAACACTGTATATTTGTCCTTGTCACTTGTCTGCGTTTTGACAGGATAAGCCAGTTTTGATGGGATTCCTGTGGCCCCATAGATTTTTATCCTGTTATCCAATTTTCCGCTGCACTGCTCTCCTTCTGTCAAACTGACTGCCAGCCAGTCTTAATGTTTTCCCCAGAGCAGGGGCAAAGCGTTGTATTAAGAGTGGACAGAAGAACAAAAACTGATTTTCCTCTTTTGAGTGCTATGCTCTCTCTTTCTAATGGAAAATTCCATTCTCTAAGGATGAAGAGAATAGGAGAGAGGGAACGGGGAAGACTTCACATTTTCATGCAATAGAGTAAGATAATGTGGCAAAGCAGACTCAGATCCAAAGCTGAGCAGAATACAGATCAACAGACCATTTTCCAGTATACTCAGAGGCATAAGAGATGCTGAGATGCTGCCAAAACTGTTGTGCACTGTGTATTCCCTAGCATTGCAAAGTGAGTCTTGCTGTCATATAGAATGCAAGAATACTTAACCAATCATCATGTAAGTGAAAGAGATCATTTCCCTCCCACGTGAAGACATCATACAGATGATATTTATTACTGAAGCAAGGCACAGAGCAAAGATGAGACAGATAACAGAAAGGAGTGGAATGACAAAGTGTTGGCAGTAGGAGTGAGAAAGAAGTAGGTGAGGTGGCAAGCTCAGGTTCCATGAAAATATAAAAGTAGAAAATTCCAAAGCAAATCAATCCTACTTCCAGAATGCCAAATTCCAAAGGTCTTCAAAACACACAATGGCAACATCCTATCTAAATCAAATCATCTTCTTCAAGCCATACATACCTTTGAGTGTGGCCATTGCCTTTTTACTGCAGTCTGTAGATTTGAGAAAGAGGGATCCAATGAGCCTGCCAAGAAATAAATGATACAGTTGACAACCGAGAGGGAAGTTTCTTGTAGCCATAATTATTTATTGGAAGGAGTAAGAAGCTATTGAGGGTTAGAAAGTATATTTTGCCTTTTATTTATATCATGTAAGCCTTATAAGCCTTAACCAACAGAGATACTCATTAGACACTATGTTGGAAATGAACTTTATAGCTTGGGGGCAGGGCAGGGGTTGATGGAGGGGGAAGTGGGAGAAAATAAGGGAGGGGGTAACACTGTTCAAAAAGAAATGTACTCATTACCTTACTTGTGTAACTGTAACCCCTCTGTATATCACCTTTACAATATAATTTTTAAAATTTTATTCACTATATTTAGAAGAGAAGTATAAAGTTCAGTAAACATATTCCTTTTTATTTAATTGATTGAAAAAGTCATGTGAGTTGCTATTGAACGTTGAAAATATATTATCACGTGGGTTAGATTTCTATACCTATAACTCTAAGGACATTATGTGAAGCTGAAAATGAAGTATATAAGTCAGTTGGCTGTAAGCTGCTAAAATTTACAGTTCTACTCTGAGTTTATGAAAAAAGCCTTGATGATTAAGGGTGAAATTTCTCATAATTGTGTGAGTACAAAAATTCCTGAGAGAAAGAAGTGAAAGAAATTAATTCCTCCTGGTTTCCTGGGAAGGTCAATGTTGTAAAAGAAAGATTACATAATTTACAGATTAGTAAATTTTAGTATTGTTGGTTCCAAAAAAGCTATAAAAGACAATGTAACTTCTCACTTCAAAAAAGAATTGTGATGTCTGTCATGAATCTAGGCTCTGGGGACATGCTAAATATGCTCAAATACAATCACATCCTACTCTCAGTCATTGTGTTCTGTGCATATAGAATACTATATGATCTGCTTTGCAAAATTATTTAAAATATTTTTTTATCCCATACTAATTACAATTCTAATTTATAATCTTGTGGTACAAAATTCTGGGGTATGTGGCTTATTTGCTTTGTATATGGGGGAAAATCTTGAGTTACCTCTCCAGAGTTAAGCATCCCCCATACTTTAAAATTGTTTATATTTACAGTATAAAATATGATGTTTTGATTTGTTTATAACGTGTGAAGTGATTAAATCAAGCTAATTGATATATCATCTCACATACTGGTGTGGGTGTTGACAACATTTAAGAGGACTCAGTAATTTTCAAGTATAGAACACATTACTATTAACCATAGTAACTATGCTGCACAATAAACCTTTAAAAGTTACTCTACCTGACTGAAACTTCATATCCTTGGTCCAACATCCTCCTGTTCTACTCTCCTAGACCCACTGGGCTTTTTGCTTCTGCAACATAAAAAAAAAATAAATCCGTAAGATTATGCAATAGTTCTCTTTCTGTGCCTGGTTGAATGACCTCCAGAAATTACAAGATTTCATTATTTCTAAAGGCTAAATTGTACTTTGGTGATTATATATACCTTTCCTCCCTCGCTCTTTCTTTTCTTTTCTTTATTTCTTCTTTTCTCTTCTTTTTCTTTCTCCCTCATTTTCTTTTCTTTCTCTCTTATTCCCCTCTCTTTCTCTTCTGTCCCATTTATTGCTTTTCCCTTCCTTCCTTCCTTCCTTCCTTCCTTCCTTCCTTCCTTCCTTCCTTCCTTCCTTTCTTCCTTCCTCCCTCCCTCCCTCCCTCTCTTTCTCTCTCTCTCTGTCTCTTTCTTTCTTTCTTTCTTTCTTTCCCTCCCTCCCTCCCTCCCTCCCTCCCTCCCTCCCTCCCTTTCTTTCTTTCTTTCTTCCTTCCTCTCTCTCTCTCTCTCTCTCTCTCTCTCTCTCTCTTTCTTTCTTTCTTTCCCCATCCTGGGCCTTGAACTCTTGGCTTAAGCTCCTTTGCTCAAGGCTAGCACTCTACCATTTGAGCTACAGCACCGCTTTTGGCTTTGTTCTGTGATTAATTGGAGATAAAAGTCTCATGGTCTTTCTTGTCTGGCTGGCTGTGAACTGCAGATCTCAGCCTCCTGAGTAGCTAGGATTACAGGCTTGAGCCACTGGTGCCCAGCACCAACTTTTCTTTGTTTATCAATTCAACCAAAACTTAGGTTCATTCTATATACTGACTATTGTGATAAGTATATTATATACATATGTGAAAATAGAATAATGAAAATATTACTGTTAATGGGGGTTAAGAAGGGATAATAGAGAGGAGATGATCAAATTACATTATATACATGTGTGAAAATATAACAAAATTGCTTTATATAATTAACATACACCAATTAAAAAAGAAAAATGATGGGCTTAAAATTAAAAAATAAAGCATATTTCTCTTAAGTTCTTAGAAGTAGATACAGCCAGATTCTCAAGGAGTAAAGAATCTTATATTAAAGGATTTATAATGATCTGCTCCATCCAGAAGACACTCAATATTAAATTAAAGCCTCATCCACAAAGAGTAAACAGATAGATATAACTTGACATCTTTACTACAGCTATCAACCTACTATTCTATTTCTGTCCACTTTAAATCTATAAAATTTGCATTTCCTTAATATGTTTATGATTTCTTTTAAAATGTCCTATTAACTATCCATTAGGAAACATTGTTTACTTCTTAAATTTTTTATTGTTATTATTATTAAGTTGTACAGAGGGGTTGCTATTCTATAAGTCAGGAATGAGTACATTTCTTCTTGGACAATGACAACCCTTCCTTCACTTTCTTCTGGTTTCCCCCTCCTGTCCCTGCCCACAAGTTGCCTAGTTTATTTTCTACATAGTGTATGCTGAATACCATGACTGCATTTGTTCATCCTTCCTCCTTCCATTCCTGTGTCCTCTTTTTACCCTATAAAAAACAATAACAACCGACATAACCAAAACAAAAAGAAACAACAACATTGACAATAACCATGAAACATTTTTCCATTTTTCTGGAATTCATTTTAATATATAGCATTTTAGATGTTCAGAGAAGTTATGCCTTTGGGTTCCTCCCCTAAAAATATCTTCCTTCAGTTGGTTTTTTTGCATGTAAATGCAAAGAGCTCTATGTAATTTGTCATATCCAGTTGTGTTTGAGATGTAGCTTCCACATATAAGAGAAAACATGCACCGTTTGTCTCTCTTGCTTGGATCAGCTCACTTAACATGTATTGTCTGCCCATTTCTCTGTAAATGGCATAATATTACTATTTGTAATGTATGAGTAAAATTCTATTATGTATATGTACCACATTTTAATGGTCCACTTATCTATTGTAGTACATCTGGGCTGTTTCCCAAACTTAGCTACTGTGAATAGTGCAACAATGAATATGGAAGTACAAGTATCTTTTATTTTTCCATTTCGTTATTGTCAGAGTGATGTATGGAGGGGTTACCGATTCATATGTAAGGCAGTGAGTACATTTCTTTTTTTTTTTTTTTTTTTTTTTGGCCAGTCCTGGGCCTTGGACTCAGGGCCTGAGCACTGTCCCTGGCTTCTTCCCGCTCAAGGCTAGCACTCTGCCACTTGAGCCACAGCGCCGCTTCTGGCCGTTTTCTGTATATGTGGTGCTGGGGAATCGAACCTAGGGCCTCGTGTATCCGAGGCAGGCACTCTTGCCACTAGGCTATATCCCCAGCCCCAGTGAGTACATTTCTTGTTCAACTTGTTTCCTCCTCTCTCATTTCCCCCCTCCCCCTCCCCATTTCTCTCCCCCACTTCAGTTTTGCTGTCCTTTACATCATATAGTTTGTAAGTATTGCTGTTGCCTTGGTTTATCTTTTTATCCTTTGTCTCTCAATTTTGATATTCCCTTTCCCTTTTCTAGTTCCAATACACATATATACAATACACAGGGTACCAAAATCAGTTACAGTGACATCAAGGGTTAATCAAGAGGAACGAAAGACAAAAGAAAAAAGGCATAATTTCACATGATATATTGAAAATAACAACAATGTTAAACCACTTGTTTCCATAACTTGGAGTATATTTCACTTAACATCAGCTCATGTGTTCATATGTACACAGCTATTGAGCTATTGAGCTCTTCTGCTAGGATAACCCTAGCCATGTACTAATTATTTCTGATGAGGGAAGCACAGACTGTATGCTTTTTTGAGTCTGGCCCACTTAGTATGATTTTTTCCATTTCCTTACGAATGGGGCAATGTCATTCTTTCTGATCGAGGCATAGAATTCCACTGTGTATATGTACCACATTGTCTTGATCCACAAGTATCTTTAACATAACCTTCCTTGTAATGATCTGGATAGATGTTCAAGAGTGGTATGGCTGGATCATTGGAAAGTTCTATGTTTAGTTTTTTGAGGAATGTCCAGACTGCCATCCAGAGGAGTCGAATTACAGTCTCACCAACAGTACAATAGGGTTCCTTTCCTCCCACATTCCTGCAATCATTTCTTATTGTTCAAATTCTTAATGTTGGCCAATCTAACAGGGGTGAGACAGAATCTCAGTATTTTGATATGCATTTCCTATATAGCTAGGGGTGCTGAGCAAATATTTCCTTGTGTGTTTATTTGCCATTCTACCTTCTTCTAAGAAGGCTCCCTTTAGTTGCTTTGCCCATTTCTTGACTGTTTTATAAGGGTTTTTGGGGGGGTGGTTGGGGGAGCAGTATATTTTCTAGAGCTTCTTGTATATTTTAAATACAAGGTCTTTGTCATATCTGTTGCTGGTATAGATCTTCCTGTCTGCTGGCTGTCTTTCTAGTTTAAGTAACTATGACCTTCGCTGTTCAGAAACTTTTTATTTTGATGAAATCTAATTTGTCAATTTTCCTAAGCTCTACCCCTGGTAATCTTTTTATAAAGTTCCTGACAATGAATGTAAGTTCTAATATTTCTCCTTCTCTATCTTGAAGTAGTTTCATAGTTTCAAGTTTCAATGTGAGTTCTGTGATCTACTTAGAGTCGACATCGATGCATGGTGACAAAAAGGGATCCACTTTTAGTTTTCTGCATATGGATGCCCAGTTTTCCCAACACCTATGAGGAGGCTATCTTTTTTCCAACATATTTTTTTGGTTCCCTTGACAAATAGTAGCTGACTAAGTATATAGCTTTATTTCTGCATCTTCTAGTCCGTTCCATTGACCTTTGGGCCTGTTTTTGTGCCAGCTCCAAGCTGTTTTGTTATTATAACTCTGTAGTATAGTTTGAAATCCAGGACTGTACTACTACCAGCATTACTTTTTCTTTTCTCCTTCCTTGCTTCCTTCCTTGCTTCCTTCCTTGCTTCCTCCCCTCCTTCCTTCCTTCCTTCCTTCCTTCCTTCCTTCCTTCCTTCCTTCCTTCCTTCCTTCCTTCCTTCCTTCCTTCCTTCCCTCCTTTTTTTCTCTGTCTTTCTCTGTTTCTTTCCCTCCCTTCCTCCCTCCCTCCCTCCCTCCCTCTTTCCCTTCCCTCTTCCTTTCTTTCTCCCTAAAATTGCTCTAGCTATTTGAGATCTTTTGTTGTTCCATATTAGTTTTTCATTGTTTCTGCCTCAGTGAAGAATGTCACTGGGACTTTTATGAATATTGCATTGGATTTGTAGACCACCTTTGGCAGCATGCAATTTTCACAATATTAATTCTAAATCCCTCTCGGTTAAACTCTCCTTGGTTGGGTTTATTCCTAAATATTTTATTTTATTTTTAGAGGTAATTGAAAATGGAATTGTTTTTCAGATTTTTCTTCTCTGATTGTACATTGTTGATATATGGAAACTTCATTGATTTTTCTGGGTTGCTTTTGTATCTTGCTATGTTGCTAAAGTTACTGATAAAGTCTAGGAGCTTGTTGGTTAGGGTCAAGTCCTTTAGATGTAAGATCCTGTGGTCTGCAAAAAGGGATAGTTTAACTCAACCTTTCCCTATGTAGATCCCTTTTATGTCTTTGTCTTGCCTTGTTCGTCTGGCTAGGAATTCCAGTATTATCTTGAAAAGAAGTGATAAGAGTAGATATCTTTGCCTATTTCTAATTTTAGAGGACATGGTTTTGCTAGGAAACACTGTTCAATTTTTAAAGAGTGTTTTCATTAACATCTTTTTGATTTCTTTGTTATTTAAAAAAGAATTTGATGTCTCCTGGTCCTTACTGTGTTATGGTCTTGATTATACCAGCTTGCCAACTGAATTTCCTGTTAACTCAATTTCCCACATCATTTTCTAAATTAGGGTTCTTTTTTCTCAAGCAGGGCCAACATTTAATTCTCAACACAAAGCAACCATATAAAATAAATTGTAGGTCCTCTGTACCCCTAAGATTAAAAGGACAAAAATCTTTTTTTTGGAGAAGAGTGTAGGTGGATGAGGTACATGAGGAGATTTTTTTTTAAATCAAATATCAAAAGTGAGACACAGAAAAAAAAAACAAACAGAAAGTAAACTGAAAAAAGCAGATGTTCTCCCCTCCACTATATCTCTTTGTAAATTTTGTTACAAGCTTAGATGTAGGAGGTACTATCTAGATCTGTCTTCTCCATTGAGCTGTAGTAGGGGCCGCCTAAATCTGCTTTCTTTGAAATCATAACAACCTAGAAACACATAGGAACACTTAAGAAATGTAAAAGACATGGAGAATAAAATATGCATTTATGGGAAATGAAAGTCTTATGGAAAAGAAAGTTTGGGGTTCTGGGTGGCTATTTGTGTACCTTTTAATAAAAAACATTTGTTTGTTACTTTGGTCCTTTTAAAATTGTTGTTCCCCTTCCTGTTGAGTTGTTGATTTTTCTTATATACTTTGGATATTAACTCCTTAACAAATGTATTATTTGAAACTATTTTATCCCATCCTGCAAGTTTTTTCTGGGTTTATTATTACTTTTTATTGGAAGTTAGTTTCACAAATTGGTTGCTTCTACCTTTAGGATCATATCTAAAACATCACTGTAAAGACCACTGTCAAGATCCTTTACCTCATTTTTCCTTCTGGTAATCTTACAGTTTCATACTTTATCTTTAAGTGTCTTCATTTTGATGAAATTTTGTGAATGGTAGGGTTAGTTTCATTTGTCTGCATGTAGACTTCTAGTTTTCCCAAAAGTATTTACTAAAGATAGTAAATTTTAGTAAATCTTTTCATTATTTTGTATTCCTGTCAATCTTGTTGACTAGTTGACTATATATGTGTAGATTTATTTCTGGGATATTGATTCAGTTCCATTAATATATGTATTTGTTTTTATAACAATGCTATGACATTTTAATTACTATATATCTGATATACATATATGTATACATATGTTTATGTGTATACATGTATACTATATTACACATATTTTATTACACACAGTATATTATCATATATGTATATTACATACATATATAACATAATAGTGTATTATTATAGATTTGATATACATATTTATATGTTTGTATTGTATATGCATATTATATACTACATATTGGCATATCATATATGTATGTATATATACATATGTATGTCAGTCATGGGCTTGAACTCAGGCTACGCTTGACTTTTTTTCTCAAGGCCAGTGCTATACCAAGTTGAGCCACAGTGCCAGTTCCTATATTATTATTTGGTATAATACTATATATATATATTATGTATATACTGTATATGTATACATATGCACACACAGATATATATATAATATTATAGTATACTGCAAATAGTACTGAAGCTTATATGCAGGGCCTCCTGCTATTTTTGCTCAGCTTTCTTGCTTGTGACTGGTGTTCTACCACTTGAGTTATGCCTCTTACTCATATAGTGTATTTCGAAATAGGATCAATTGGGTGGTATGGTTTCTTCAGCTTTGTTCTTTTTGCTCAAGATTGTTTTGTGTATTTACAATATTCTTCACTGATGAATAAGGGCTATCTTTCCCTTTATTATTGCCCTTTTAAAAATCTTCTATCAATATTTAAATAATTTTAGTAAACAGTTTCTACCTCTTGAATTAGCTTTATTGATTGATTTTGATGCTCTTGCAACTGAGATGTTCTGTTGATTTCTTTTTCAGATATTTTGTTCTTAGTGACTTGTTTACTGGAATTAACAGGTATGAGTAGTTATCTATCATCATTAACCATTTAAGAGTTATACACAAGAAAACTTAGGAAGAAGACAAAAGTGGTCAATAAAGCATTTTATTGGCTTTCCCGCTTTTACTAGGGAGAACCAAGTAAGTCAGTACAATTTTATTGGACAAGGAAAAATATCTAACTGTTAAATCCACTTATTGCCATGTATTGGTAGCTCACCCCATAATCCCAGCACCATAGGAGGCTGAGATCTGAAGAGTGTACTACAAAGATATCCTGGGCATAAAAGCCCTGGATTCTCCATTTCCAATTGATTAGCAAAAAACCATTCTCAAGGCAGGCTCAAATGTTAAAGTTCCAGCAGTAAACAAGTAAGCTGAGTGAGCAGGAGACCCTAAATTCAATGTCAGTACTGGTAAAAAAAATAAATAATAATTTTAATAAAAGAACCCTTTTTGTTGCTATCAAATCTGCATATTAATTATCACTCCAGAAAACCAAAAGACATTCTATCATAGTATATAATGGGATAAGTACATTTATAGTCTCCTCTTCCCTACATGAAGTTCTATGCTTATTATATATGGTTTACTGAAAAGTGAAAGACATTAGGAAAATGAATAGGATAGAATGAATTTCCCAGATATCTAGTTAATATTGTCCTAAAAGCTTGTGGACAAATAGAAGCTAAAAGTCAACTTACACTTGTCTGCTTTTATAAAGAGCAGAAGAACCACAGGCCAGCAATGTTTCCTGACTTTTTTTCATGCAGGGCAAACTTGCCCTGGGAATTACAGTTTTTTAATGAATCAAGGTTGTATTAAGTGAGCTCAAAAGCATAGTCTTAGTGTGTATCCCTTGAGGTGGATTTTTCTGTTCTTCAGTAGAATGAATGTGAAAATAGAGAGGAAAAAATCAGGAAGAACTACTTCCATGAATATCTGTGGCTTTTAAAAATGGGATTCAGGCCCTGGAAGATCCCTCCCATTTGATAGCTTCCTGTTTGTGTCCTGCTTGTGTCATTACACTTTTAACCTGTCCCGTTTTTCAACTCAAGGCTTCGACAAGCCTTTTAATGATGTCTGTGTTACTGGCCCATATGGAGAATGAAATATTGAGTCCATTTTTCCAATACAGTATAAAATATAGGTTGTGGTTGCTTTTGGACTGAAAAAACTCATTACAATTTCCTGTTCCTGTGTACATTGCCAAAGACATTATTCTTGCTCAAGTCTGGAGATGTCTTTTGAATCTATGGCTATGTTTTAGAATTTTACATGTGGCTTTTTTTTTTTAAATTTAAGAACTCCAAAATAATCAGAGCTGTCCATTACTGCCCCAAACAGACAGGAAAACCAACAGACAAACCTTTTTGTGGGGAGAAGTTCTTAGTGGTTTCTAAGAGCACTCCAGGTGGCAGCTCTTTTTCTGTACCAAAGGATAAAGGGCTAGAAGCCTTCACTGTCTTAACCAGTTTAGACTATAAAGGAATAGTAAATTGGAAAGAAAAAGAAAATGAAAAATAAAATTTAACAAAAGATTCTAGTTCTCCAGATCCTCACTACTCAAACTGAGGTAAAGGGACCAATAACTGGGTGTCCGAAATGCAGAGCTCTAGGCCTCATCTCAGACCTACTTAATTGAAATCTGCATTTTAACAAGTTTCAGGATTATTTATGCGTATATTCATGTCTGAAAAGGATAGAACTGGTTTCAATTTAGTCCACACAATGATTCCAGACCTATCATCAGATGATATTTTATACATAAACTGCTTTGTAAATCCTGCCTGAATTATTTGTTTTACTCTATGACACAGTAAATTGTGTTTGATATGATCAAATTAGTTTTTAGTTACTACTGTAAGTTTAAAAATTGATTAGTTTAGAAGAGAAAAGCAAAGTTAAACTAAACATCAACATTGCATCTGTAAAGCTAAAATACCATTGAATACTGTAGAATATCCTGGTGTATTTAAGTGTGTTAATCTCCAAAATAATGCATTTTTTATTACTTGTTTTGTTGACAGGGTAGTTACATTTGACTTAGATGAGTGTAAAAAATGCCACTGGGGAAAAGAACATATGTTTTCATGTTCTCAAAATTCAAAACTGGCTGAATGAATTAAACTCAAACTTATGAAATAATTCACCTCCAGGCTGGCAGAATTAGGGAGGGAGAGACTGAGTAGCAATTGTGCACATCTTCAATGGGATATGCCAATGAGGGATATCTTCTCACTTTAGCTTTCACAATTGATCTCCACATCTTAAGAATTGAGGTCCAAAGCAATCATTGGTTCCTTTACATTCGTGGCTATTATTCTGAGAAGTGGCTGTTTTTTTTAATCTATCATTTGTCTCTTTTGTTCTCTCTTTTTCTCTCTGTGTGTGTGTGTGTGTGTGTATGTGTGTGTGTCTGTCTGTCTGTCTGTCTGTCTGTCTCTTGTCTAGTTGTCTGTTTTGTTCCTGGTTCCTTTTCAGATTGCAAAATGATACAAAAGAAACACAATCTTCTTATCTTCAAAATTTTTCAATATTTATAATTCTTTTCTGAGACAAAACACTCTCTCTACATGTCTTGCCTGAGGATTTTTTCTTGCTACCATTATATATATTTAAGGCCAGTTACTTTTGTTTTATATTGTTGTCTTTTTCCTCCTTCCTCACTACTGTTTCCTTACAAATAGTTCAGTTACTATGGAAACATATCACAGTTCTGGGTGTGGTGACCAGCACCCTTTATTTGTGACACTTTGAATATGAACATGCAAACACAAGATTACATGTCACTCGCTCACCACATCAGGTTGTGTTTCTGGATATACTCTGCTTTGAGTTGTAATCATGTTGTAAAACAGCTTTGACTTACTTCAATTCATTTCCAGTTTCATTTTAGAAATAATTATCAGAGTTGGTATTAACTACAGTTGTATTTGTATTAAATAAAAATTCATTGGGTTTTTTTTTTGGGTGGGGGGTCAGTCATGGGGCTTGAACTCTGTGCTTGAGCAGTTTCCCTGAGCTCTTCAGCTCTACAATTTGAGCCAGAGTGCCACTTCTAGTTTTCTGGTGGCTAATTGGAGATAAAAGTCTCATGGACTTTCCTCCCTGGCTGGCTTTGAATTGTGATCCTCAGATCTAAGTCTCCTGAGTAACAAGTATTACAGGCATGAGCCCCAGATGTCTGGCAAAAATTCTATTTTTTTTTTTTTTGCCAGTCCTGGGGCTTGAACTCAGGGCCTGGGCACTGTCCCTAGATGAACAGTAACAAATACATGCCAAATTTATCAAGGTGTATAAATGGGAAAAAATCAACATAAATGTGAATTAAATAAGAACACATTTTTTATGGTACTAGGGTTTTAAGCTCAGAGCCTTTTATATGCTTACCATTCCACCACTTAAGACACATAATCAGCCCTTTTTTCTTTAGCTAATTCTTGGATAGCCTCAATTCTTTCCCCTAGAGTGCCATAGACTATGACCAACCCACTTACTTATGCTTGTTTCTGGGATGACAGGCATTTGCCACATACTTGGCCTAATAAAGGGGTGTTTTCATACCTGTTGTTGGCTGTTTATGAGGAAGAATGGGAGATTATTTTCTACTCTCATTTTATGTCAGTATTAGGAGGAAACATTGTTCTTTTATTAGTTTTGCTTTAACTGGTGGTAACAAAATGTGAATCATATATAGATTCAGTAATATCTCACTAAGTAGACAGAGGTGAGAGTTTAAATCTCAATTAAGAAGCAAGACACCAAAGGCTGTAGTGGGAAAGCAAGAAAGTTCTAGACCTTTCATTCTGGTGCTAATAGATACAGTAGTCTGAAAACTCCACCAGAAGAGGAAAACAGAAGATGTAGTCTCAGGAGTAAATACATTAATAAAATTAGGTAAGTTCAAATAAAATTTCTCTCTGTTGACCCCTGCAATTGCTTTTTCAAACTTCCTTATTACACTTGTGTTATTAAGCACTGTTTCATGTTTTTAATATTGATTATAAGAAAATGAACTTAGGAAGTCATTGTTAAAATAAACTTGAAAATTAAACCTCCACTTTAGAAAAGGAATATGAGATTTAGTCTCTATGATCTACTATTAAATATTAGAATTAATTTGTGTGGGAATGGGATTAAGGACATACTATATCCAAATGTGGTATGCTGGCATTTGAGAAAACATCAGAGGTAGAGAGGTGATGTCCACTTCTCTTTCTCTAGTTCTCAGAAGTGTCCTTCCCACAGTTATGATCATTAGATCACTCTCCTTTGTCCAGTCATATTTCCCCATGACTATCCACTCTTCATCAAACCCAAGCATTAAAACAGACAGGTATCTCTGTTCTTTATATCTTTATTTCTTAAGGGAAGGTTCCTTTGTCAGATAAAATGTACAGTATAACTTCATATGCTTCTATCTACACATGGTTCTTTGTCTAGGCATATTTATCACCGTCATCATCAACACCAACAAGAGCATTCTTTAATCTTCATGCTTACTTTTTACTCTGACTTTTCAAGACAAGTCTCTGAGATAATAATTTTTTTTCCTTATGTTGAGATCAGCTCTCATTCTAAAAACTTTTAGTTAGTAGAGTAGAACAACTTTTGGGAGGATTCCAGATTAAGTAAAATCAAAGGAACACATCAGAATATATATAAATACTCAATTATATAACATTCTTTGGATGATTCTACTATCCTAAGAAAGAAAAGTATTGAATGATTCAAATTTAGTATATTAAAACAGTGGTTCCAATGAATGTTAGTATGTGTTGATCTTTTTACAAAATGAATGTGGAGTTGGAAATATTGAAACAATACCTGTTCCCCAGCATAGAGAAAGTAAGAAATGGCAGAATGCCCTCTGGGGTTTCTTGAGTCAAATAGTGGTTGGTATCCTTTGATGTCAAGAGCATAAAAGCAACTATCACTCTTCCTTCAGATGAGTCCAGGAAAGGCACAGTGAATCGGAGAGTGGACAAAGCCCAAGCTTAGATGGCATGGCTAGTTTCCAGGAGGTACTCACAAAGTGATGATAGAAATCCCCATTCAGCTTTCTATCCTATTAGGAGCACCAGGGTTCTAGTTCTGGATTAGATCGGACATAAACAAATAATAATAGAAAGAAAAAGATGCTCAAGGGAATTAGGCATTTGAAAGGTGAAAGAAAAGTGAAATGATTCAGAAATGATTTGTGAAATGCTTAGTGCTTAAGGGAAAACAGACCATTTAGTCACAAATACATATTTATTTGCATTTGCTCGAGGTTTATGATTTAATACTCATTTCAGTCATTTATGACTAGTTTTTAAAGTGTTTGGAATTAAATCAATGCAGTCAAATAATGTTATTCTCTTCCCTTTCCTCTGGATTACTCAATCTTTATCACACTTTCTAATATTAGCTGTTCCCTGTGTGACTACCACATCTGCATTATGTGAATTGTTATATTCTTCAGGAAGTTCTGTCTATTAGCTCCACTTGTAACTTTTTGGCAGCTAGTTATAGATATTATTCTCATGGACTGTCCTGTCAGGACTGGATTCAAACCAGGAGCCTTCGATCTTAGCTTCCTATGTAGCTAGGATTAGAGACATTGAGCCATAGACTTTTAATAATAGTTTAATAATAGTGCCTGGAATGACAAAGGAAAAAACACAAGACTAGACAGAGAAAAAAGTCAAACTGAAAAGCATACCTGGTGAAAGTTTTGGCTAATCCAGTGAGAATATTGAGCAAATGTAGCTGGACTTTTGCACCCAAGAATGCAGACTGCCCTGTGTAGAGCAAAGGCCATGAACTAGGCAGCTCTGTGCAGACATAGCTGACCATGAGGAAGTTGTCTGCTCCTTATATCTGCAGCTCACACATTTATAGTTACTCCTTCATTTTCAGGATGTCTCATTCATCTACTTGATCTCTTTTCAAATGGCTGAATGCTAACTTAATGGGTTTTGTTATAATTATATTATATTCATCCATTTCCCCAATGTGTTAGAACTTATAACTTGTACCAAATGAGTGTTACATGAAGATTAGAAACAGAGGCTTAGTTAAGAGTCTCTGCCTCCACCCCTCTTACCCGCTGTTTGGTCCAGGATATATTTCTTAATCTCTTTCAACTTTAGTCTTCCCATTTGTGAGTTGTTGATTAAATGGGGAGTGGATGCAAATTTGTTGGCTTAGAATCTGACATATAATATGTGACCAGTGTATGTCATTAATGATAACTTTTGGGCATCATTATTCTATACCCTTCTTTGATACAGATGTTAGAGCCTGAGAAATTTCATAAGTACACTGATCATTAGAAGAAGAAACCAATTTCCAAACATTTCTGCCTACTAGGCCTCATGGCAGCAGAACAAATACAATGTTAAAATAATTAAATAAGTGCTAGGCAAGGGGTGAGAGAAAACACCATCTGGCAGCTCTCTGTGACTCATTTAGAGTGAGTTGGAAGATAATGAAGGCCATTTCATTCTGGTCATGGATGGGTCCTTCTGCTTGGCTGGTGTTACAGCCTTACTCGGAATAAAAATAGCCCATACATCCTTTACTGCAGCTCAGTAAACACAGACTATGTGAATAAAAATACAAGAATTCTCAACAAAAGTCTTTGGGGAAATTTGCCACATTTATTTCTTTGTATACCCATGAATTTTGTTCTAATCAAGCATTTAATCAGAACAAAGCATTTTTATTTCTCTATACTTGGTCAGTTTTATAGTATTTTTCTGGTGAAACTGGCTATATGGAATACTTCTCCTCAGAGTGATGAACATGCTTCACTTCTAGAGTGGTGGTTTAAATGCACTACTGTGTGTGGTGTCACTATAGTGCAAATTTAGGCCTGGCTACCTCTTACTTGTGAGGACCTTGACCATTCCCCAAGACTTCGTTTCTATCCAACAAACTGGTGTTGCTTATAAATCTTGTAAGGAGCAATGGATGAGAGCCCAGTAAAATGAACTTTTAAAATTATTTCTAAATATTAATGTATCATGATTACAGGTAGTATGGTAAATATAGGTCACGTTGTGACCTTTTAATTTTTTAAAAAATATTTATTGTCAAACTGATGTACAGAGAGAGGGATTACAGTTACATCCGTAAGGTAGTGAGTACTTTTCTTGTCAAATTTGTTGCTTCTTCCCTCATTTGTTTCCGACCTTCCCTCCTCCCCAATTCCTCCCCCCAAGTTGTACAGTTGGTGTACTACATATTGTCTTGTAAGTATTGCTGTTGTATTGGTTTGCTTTTTACCCTTTGACTCACCATTTTGATGTGACTTTTAAGATTAACATTTTAACAAATAACTAAAGGATTAACTTGATAGTCAGATAAAAATAATAATTAACTTGATAGTCAGATAGCCAGGTAAAAATTAGTTTGAGGATATCTCCTGGAGAAAAATAGGGAAGTGTTGGAGCCTCAGTTGGAGTCCCTTAAAATAGGGGATGATAATATCCTAAACTCACAGATGCAAATAAGTCATGAGGTGTTCTGAGTCAAACAGTGAGTCCAATGCCTGGTATAACACTCCTGTCAGCTGGTATTGTTATGATTTCAATACAAAAGTTAGTAGGAAACTGGGCCTCATTGGTTAACATCTGCAATACTAGCTACTCAGAAGGATGAGATCTGAGCATTGCAATTTGAAGCCAGGCTGGGCGGGAAAGTTCCTAAGATACTTATACCCAATTGATTACCAAAAAGCCATAAAAGGAGCTATGGCTCAAGAGGTAGAGTGACAGCTTTGGGCAAAAAAGCCCAAGGGCAGTGCACGGGTTCTGAGTTTGAACTCTTGAACTTACACACACACCACATGCGTGCGCGCATGCACCCACACTCAGAAACACACAATTAGTAGAAGTCATTTCTTTGAATTTTAGATTGTTCATTTCAGTGTTATGACAATTCTAATGGTTTACTAAAGAGTCTGTGTTAGTTCTGAAGCTAGCATAATGATTTCCACCAATGCACTGAGCCATTGTGGTATTCTGGAGACTGCAGTGGTAAAAGTACAAAAAAAACAGGCCCTTGAACAAAGATACTAGCAAAGTCATTCTAGAATGTGTGTGTGTGTGCTTGTGTGTGTGCACATGCGTGCACACACTGGTGTTTTGAATTCAGAGCATTTTGCTTAACTCTTATTCCTGAACCACATCTCCATCATAAATAGGACCCTACCTCCTGTCTCTGTGTACACATGGATGTTAGATGTACACCTATGTTAGGTGTTCTGGTAGCTAGGACAAGAAGCTGATGTCACTTTATCCAGATCTTTATTGAGAAGGGATTTCCTGATGTTTTTCTGCCAAAACTGGCCTCAAAATGCAATTCCAACAATCCAAGAATTGTGGATAACAAGTACCTGGATATCAAGAATTAAAGGGTTAACTAGAAAATCAGTAGGAAAATGAATATGTAAGTCTGGGGTCATAATCACCCCACTGCAACAAATAACCACATATGGACTTAGAACAAATTACTATCATTAGCTCTTGAGGAGATGGATAAAAGAGATAAATGCTCCCCAAATTTGGCCTTCATAAGAATTATTAGGAATGCTTCTGAAAAACAGGTCTACCTCAGAGAAACTAAGCTACAATCTTTCTGGGGCAGAACTATTCTCCAAACTCAGCAGGCATTTGGAGTACATAGTGAGGGCTACTGGCTGACTACCTGATCAGTAATCACTAAGTCTCTTTCAGCTCTGCAAGCTTATCTATTTGTGTATCTTGTTACAGATACATGTATTAAGAGCACATGCAGTGAACACAGATGTACTTCAGTATTTAAAGAATGTAATCGAATTTGATTTAAGCTATTAGCTATCACAAGCAAAAGCAAGTTATTTTCTGAATCTTAACTGTCAGTAAGAAGCCTCTTACTTTGTGAGTGATGGGATGTTGACACTATAATTAATTCCATGGGTGTTGAACTCAACTATTTCCCTCTTGAATTTATCTCTTTGTTTGGTGTGAAAATTTCTACCTTAAAGAAACATGGATCAAATAGATGCAAAGAATTTAATACTACATTTTAAAACATCATGGAAGACCATAACCTATGCATATGGCCTCAAAGAAAAGTAAGATGGTATTTGCAGAAAGGTATTTTCTTAACTTTTGATTACATCACTGACTAACAGCATGGACAGAAAAATTTATCATAGAAATATCCAATGAAAAACACCAATAATTTCCATTTATATCATCAAAATGATGGAAGGAGTGCTCCATATGGCTTGGATTAGGGAAGTGAACATTGGTTATGAGGCTGCATGTACAAGAGACATTAATTAGGACTGAGAGTACCTCAAGTACTTGACTTAGAAAACAAATTTGGTTAATAACATCATGATTTGCAGATGCCCTTCCATTTCTTTTGCCATGTTTTTTTTTTAAGAAAGCACATTTGTCTATGCAAAGCTAAGCACACTTGAGACATCACATGGGTTTGGTGCTTCACTCCATGACTGGCATAAGTTATTATGACCCTCCCATGGCTAAGAGGTCTCTCATAGTGATGTACACCCAAGGGCATCACTGTGTAAAGTGAGAACTTGATCCCAAGATTGAGCTACTCAGGGCTTTGTCTATGAGTAAAAAATGTGCCTGTTTGTTAGCATACCATAAACCAGGGCTGCTCAGCTTTTAGTGATGATCTTCTGTACTGGTGTGCTTGGGTGGACAACACATATCCTACCTTGAGCTTATGCCAGCTCCTACTGCTTCCTTTGATCAGTGACTGTTAAAATCTCTCTTGAGCTTTTTAGAGCTGATCAAATCCATGTGTCTGGGCTAAGTCTTTGGAGCCTGGTTTCTGGCATTATAAGGCTGTTAGTACATTTTAGAACATGTGCACGGGCCTTGGTTACATGTTTTTCTCTGGCAGATACTGACTGGGACAGCTGACATGTGGGTTTTGTTGAAACCTCGAAAGCATACACTGCCTCACTTTCTTCACTAGGAGAGCTGCAATGTCTCTCTGGGGAAAAATAAACATGTTGCGGGAAGTCCCTACTTGCTTAATTGCTAGCCTTGAGTTTTAAAGTCCTTGCAGCCCTACGTGAACTCATAACACAAGTAAAAATTGCCAGCTGTTTTATTGTTTCTCCATCAAGAAGAAATAATCACATGAAAATTGAGGAATGAAATGATCATTTAGTAAGGCAGCCTTTGTGAAATGAAAATGTTTTCAACTTCACTGTGAACAGCAAGACAAGGAAGAGGTATGAATCATTACCCAAGTCATCCATCAAACTTAAAAAAAAGGGTAGCAACTCAATGACATAAGACAGCTTTCAATTGGTCATCATTTTAGCTTCTAACTTGTAGATTCCTAAGTCATAACAAGAAATGTCATTGAAATACAATTGATTCTCAGACTGTTTGCCAAAGTAGTCAATCATTTATTTTATAGACTCATTTCTGTCTTTTTCTTAATGTACTTCCACCTAGTTCCTGAAACCATTTATGATCACTGAAAAGTACTTGTTGATCAGTATCAGACAATTGGAGTTAAAAACATATCATCTGTGACTTTCAATATCACTACTAATGGGAAGACGTTAATGATACTTTTCTTCCAAGTTTCAGTTAACATGTGTTTTTGACTAGCACATATATTATTAATGAAAATCATGTAGACACCAAGTAAGAAATACACTCTTGAAGACAAGGTACTCATTATAGAGTTCAAGATAAAATGTCAATGGCTTTTTAAAAATTGTATTTTAAACTATAAATTGATAGCAATGTGATCATGTTATCATAGTTCAAGAAGGTTCATGAGAGGTCCTTCTTTCGGCAACACCCGATCTTCAGTTCCTCTAATGTGTTTGTGGTTTTCTTCACAGCCAAATTAGGTTCTAAAGTAAATGATAAATTTGAGGGGCCACGAAATTTGTTTCCCTTGACATATACTAAAACTTTTGTGAAGATTGAGATGATCAATGTTTCCTTCATATAAATCATAATCGTCTGGAAGACAATTGGAGTATCAGAGATGTATGTTTCAGTGCTACGTTCACCTCACTGTGGGAATGTGGGCAAACTTTATCTATGAAATAAGGAGAATGAACTAGTTCTTTACTTTATTTTCTAACAGCCAGTGACCTTAAGATACTAGTAATCAGTGTAAGTTTAGAGACTTCAGCAGATTTATTATCACCTTAAGAAGTAATTTCTTAAACTTGTTTATACTTAAAATCATATTATATAGGAGCAAAATATAGAGGTTTAAAAATATTTAGGTATCTAATATGGGTTCCATTTTTGAACCTCTGTATTTTAGGTAACTAAAATATTTAGTCATACAAATATTTACGTATCTAGTATATTTTTAATTCTTCCTCATATAATTTTATTTATTATATGTGCCTTCAATATTATTTATTCTTGGAGTTTGAAATCTGCACAAGGCATAACTATATAACTGGTTGAGGCAAATGTCAAGGACTCAGCAACAAATCTGTTCAAACAATTTACTAAAATTAATATGCATCAATTCAACAAATAGTAAACTTGTTAACAAGCATAAAACAATGATTAGCATGTGGAGCTTACTGCAAGAAGCTTATGGTCTAGTGGGAATACTGAAAGGTGAATAGCTATAAAACTATGCCATACTGAGCATGATTAGGGAAAGGGCAGAATGCAAGATGAGCACGAGCTGGGTGAACAAATCCAAACCCAGAAAATTATTACAGACTTTCCAAGAGACATGACCTAAGGAGTGGAATAGAACTAGTCAGAATATAAGATGGTTTCAGCCAAGGTTAGCAGCACATGTAAGGGTCTGGAGATAAGAGATTCATGTTCAGGAAGTGAAGGTAACTTAATGTGTGTATGTCGGTGGAGGGGAGGGGGACGGGGGGGAACACAGAGACAACAGAGGAAGGAGAATCAGAGGGGGACAAGGGACTGGAATAGCAGGTAAAATGAACATTAAAATTAATATTAAAATATACAAAAAAATCACTGCCAAGAATTCCACAAGTGGTTATATTGGAGCAGAACTACAGAGAAGCAGGTCAAGTCGACAATAAATGAGACTAGGGGGGATGCTGCCATAAGTCAAAGTACAAGCAATAGGGAAAGATAAATGAAGAAGGACATAAATATTAAGGAAAATCAACAGGATTTGGTAATCTCTTAATTCCCAAATACTTGTTGTATTTCTGTTTCTGGTCACTGCAGAATATTTCCTACTGTAATCTACTATGCAATCTTGACAGAATATGTACAACAGTATTTGTAGGCATTGGAGAGGAGCTCAATGATGGGAGGCAATCCCTGTGAGGGGGAAATGAATAAGGTAAGCTAAAGATTCACACAGGATTTCTTGCAAAGACAAATTTTGACATTTGGTATAAGAATATAGGTAGAGATCACCAATTTTTCAAATGAATGGTATACATATCAGAGTTTATTGTTGCTGTTTGCTGAAATTTGGGGCTAGGGCACCCAAAGTGAGGAAGCTGTAGAGAAAAATACTCTGAAATCTGAGCAGGAATTTCTCTCAGGTCTTTGATTAATTCCTGTTCTATCTAAGCTCAGGACAATTTAAAGAAAATTTCTTTAGAGAACTTGAGAGGCAAGCAGTCACTGAGGGCTGGGAAGATGTTGGAATGCAAGCTCAAACCAAGTGGAGGAATCTAGAGCAAACCTCTAAGCGTTTAATTGCATCCCAAAAGGACCACACTGTTGGAGTTAAGTGCAGTACGCTGGGAGTAAAAACAAAAACTGGAATATATCAACCAACAAAAACAGACTACAACATAATAAGATAAATCTTCAGTTATTTAATTGCTTTCCATAATAAAATGTAACTCTCTTCTCAAGGAGATATCATAATGTATTACTTTTCCAAGGTATTATCCATAATTCTCAGATTCAATCAAACAATCATTACTTACTAAATGTAGTAGGAAAAAGATCAAATAGCCAAGTGATAAAATAATCAATAAAAGCAAACCCAGAGATAGTGCTAACAAGGACTTTATATTTACAGTGCTAAAAATGACAAGATACTATTTCAGCTGTGACTAAGAAAAAAATTTCTGGGCTCATTTAACTTATCTTTTAGAGAGTGAAAACAGACAATAAATAAGATGAACAAGTAAAAAATTTGGTATATTAAATGATAAAAAAATTCTGTGGACAAAAAGAAAGCACAGCACTATTATGGAGTGCTGAGGGGAAACCAGAGAAAGACTGAAGCTAAAGGAGAGGAAATTCAAAGATACTATCCATAGTTTGAGCTTGTATTTTTACATTGCCTTAAAACAAGCAAAGTAAAAGGAAGATCAGGCTTATTTATGGGACGATGGTATTTGTGGCTGTTTAAAGATGCCTTTGAGACTTTAATTGGAACTTCACAGTAGTAGGCAATTAAACATGTGAATATGGAGAGTAGAAAATATCTATTCTAGAGCTGTTACCGAAGTAAACAACATGAGACTAAAAACTCTAACATAGAATGAGAGAAGAAAAAAACCTTAAAGTACTTCAGGATTCGACACACAGACATAAAATACATAAATATATCACTGAGTGATAAATAACTGATAGATAAATACAAAGTACTTAGAAGCTACTTTTGCTGAAAAACACTAACTCCTTACTTGGCCCCATAAATTAGCTAAAAGCAGGGAAAGAGCTTGTCATATCTGCCTTCATTTTATATGTCTTTGTCGTAAGCCACTTTCTCTGTAGACACCTTGCCATCATCTTAAAAGCCAAGAAAGAAGAGATTGATTGATAAAATCTCCCTAAGCAGGTACAAGAAACAACAGATCCTTCTCTAGACAGACCACCTACCAGGTAAAGATGATTTGTCTATCCTGATTAGGGATGAAAACTACTCTAGAACCCTTCCCTAAAATAAAACTAAAATAAATGATCAGTCCAATTATTAGACAATGACTATTTAATAATTATAAATAACACATTTTAATAATATGAAATATTTATGTCTCTCTCTTCCCACTCCCCAGTTCCCTGACTCAAAAATCCTAAACCTCATATCTACCCTGGGAAGATGGTTAGAGAAGTATTTAACCTGCTTATATCTGTACCATTGATTATATTTCCAGGAATAAACTGACATAAATTACAGACACTACTAAGAATGTATACAATACCATCCCATGTAAAAATAAATTTTACAAAAGCACATGCTTGTGGAAATAAAAATGACTCATGACACACAAAAATATATTTATTTAATATGTTAGAATTGAAGCCGTGAACTTGTTTGACAAGGTTGAAACATACCAAAACTGAACTAAAATAAATGGTTAGGGTTTGGAAAATTGGGGAGATTAGTGCAAGGGGTAACATTGATCGAGATGCATTATACTTATAAAATAATTTGCTGAATTGAAACCCACTTTGCACAACTACTTAAAGATTTTAAAAAACCTAAATTGTTTTATCAGTTACCTTTTGTTTTGAAAAGTAAAAGAAATAAAAAATATTACCCACTCCAAATATGTACTCTTTGTGAGAAACCCCCACTGATTATGAGACACTTGAACCTTTAGATTAAGGAATATTTTTGAGCTTTGATGCTTCCTGCAGATTTAGTTTGCTACTCATTTTGACACCACTTGTACTTAAAGACCATCCAGCAATCTTAAAGTGTGTCTTTATTAATGAATGATCAAGAATGAATGAAGATCATGAAGAAAGGTAAGGTATTTCAACAAGTCATTTTAAAAGGACTAATTATTGTTTTATGACACTGCTAATGCTCAAAGTAATTGTATGGCACTTAAACTATCTGCTCTTGATAAACTTAAAAACAGCATGTCGTAGCAGGCCTAATGACAGGCAGTTCTGTTGCTGGAGGGTTTACTGCAGAGGATGATGTGCTGTGCCCTGCAGATCCAAGGAGGAAGAGTCTTAAAAGGGCATGAAACAAGATAAGGGTCTGTATAATTAACTGTTACAGGAGTCTGGAAAAGTATCTTGAAATACATCCTCTAGAAGATGATTTATCCTTGGTAAAGTTTATATTCTTGTAATGAATATGATTTATTTGAGTACTATTGAGTGCTGTTATATTGAGTACTATGGAGGTCAGATTTCACTACAGTAGGCTCAAAGCAGTTTATAGAAATGATCCACTCTACTTTTTTTTTTGCACTACTGCTTTTAAAGAAACTTACAAAGTGTGTAATATAGGGTTTGTGTTTGAGATTCAAAGACTAGATTTCATATGGTTGTCCAATATCTGAAATAGGACTGTTTTCAGCCTTAGTTGGTGTACAGTAATTGTCATGTCTCCCTACAAATGAGGTTAGAAAAATCAAAGGTTACTCAAATCTACTCAAAGAAAGCTTTATGATAGCCTCTCTCTTCTCCTTTCTTATCAAGATCCTGAATGCTCTTGGTTCTTTGTTTCAAACTAATAGGTGTTTGGGAAACATTCAACACTCAAAAGCCATAAGCTTACGTATTGTCTATTTTTTTCCAAACCAAGATTAACTGTGGCTTGAGAAATCAGGAGTCAGTAAGTCCCTTTATGCTGTCCCCCAGAAAGGTGCATCATACAAAGTCACAAATGTTACCAGGTAATGGTGGCTCACACTTAAAATCCTAGCTACTCAGGAAGCTGAGATCTAAGGATCTCGGATATCTACTTCAATTAATACATCTTTTGTTTCCTTAAAAAGTCCCTACTTTATCAAAGTGTCTTAATCTCATGTTGATTGCTTAAATAAACGTTTAATCCTTTTCAAACAAATTCATTGCACAAGATTGTGAATCGCAATTCTGAGCAATCAGAATAAGAAGTAGTAGTACTGTCTGAGAGATAAAACCTGGTAGACTGCCTCCCAGTGTACTTGCTTACCTGGCTTCCTGTCAGTAGCATGCCATTTTGCAGAAGTAAATACTTTCTTTTCCTGAATTCCTTTCAAGCTATTGTCCTTGTATTCTTATGTAGCACCGCAATGTCTTGAAATATTTCCAACTTCAGTGAGATGAGACGTAAAACCTGGAGTTTTAATAAAGATCCACTAGTTCAGGGTAGAAAAGTTTTGCCTTGTGTTGCTGACATTGGTTATCATTAGTTGTGTAACTGTTGCCTTCTCGAATACCCCAGTTGTTGCTTCAACTGTAATTTTTTTAAAATGTGAGTTACTTTTGCAAATCCCTATGCATAAAAATATCTTCATTTAATAATTTTCTCTCTGGACCTGTTTAGCAAGTCCCTAATCTTGCCAGACTCTACTAGCCACTTGCCAGTGTGGCCACATGGGGAGGGAGGGGAGGACCAACCACTGAAGGTTGTACGACTTATGACGAATTAAAACTGCAGCCCTCTGGGTTCAACAAGGTGTTTCTTTTTCTTTCTAGATAAGCAGAGGAAAACTTCAAGACAACAGAATTTCTCTGTTTATAACTGAATGTTAAAATCTCCTCCACTCTTCTTTGAGAAAGAAGAAAAAAAAGCCCTCATGAAATTGCTTCCTGAATAAAAGGGCCCTCATTTACATTGATTGCTTTGCCTGCAGAGGAACTTGGTTGTTTGCCAGTAACTTAATGTCTCGAGAAAGCTATAGATCATTTTGCTGTCCAACATTTCATAATACCATCTCACAGATCAGATTTAATCTTTCTGTTTGGTTGCCAGATTTTTTTTTTGGAGGGGGGTATACAGTACAAGCTCCAAATAATAAAACTTTAATAACCTGAACAGCATTTTATAGCTGATCTCCAAACAAACATATTTCCTATTTCTTTTGTAGAAAATTCTATCAATTTTCTCTGCCACATTCATCAAATGAAGATACTCATCTGAGTTTAAAACTAAAAGGGCACTGCAATTGCAGATTTTAGCAGAAGTCAGAGGAAATGTATTCATTTTGGAGAGCACATGAGTTACAGAATATTTGCTTTTATTGAGACCAGGAAAAAAAATTAAATATCATCTAGTCTAGGTCAAGCTTAACTGGAGTTTTAGTAATACTACATTTCATAAACCAAGTTTCTTTGTGTGCTGTTGAAAAATCAGAAAATATAAACAAAAAAACACACTAAAAATTCTGATAATTCTCTATATTCAACCGTGGCTAATTGCATTGATATTTATCCTTTTTATTGTTTGGATATTATTTTCTACATGTCTGCATTTATTTTTAACAAAATCTAATTTTATTGTCAAGGTGAAGTATAGAGGGGGTTATAGTTATATATGTAAGGTAGTGAGCACATTTCTTGTCAAACTTGTTACCCCTTCCCTAATTTTTCTCCCACTTTCCCTTCCCTCACTCCTCCCCAAATTTGTACAGTTACTTTCCAACATATTGTCTCGTGAGTATTGCTGTTACATTGGTGTGCCCTTTATCCTTTCTCTCACCATTTTGATGTTCCCCTTCCTTTCCCTAATTCAGATAAACATATATACAATACCCAGGGCACCAAAATCCAATGTAGTAACAACTAGGAATAAACCATAGGAATGAAAGATGAAAGAAAAAAATAATTTCACATAGTACATTAAAAATAACAATAATGAAATACCTCTTGTTTCCATATGTTAGGGTTCTATTGATGGCTCCTCCTTAAAGAGCCAAATTCACAGACACACACACACACACACACACACACACACACACACACACACACACACATACCTATTACATCAAAATGAGGCCATGTTTCCTTAATATCAAAGTTATGGTACTCCCAAGCCCCCACATGTATATAGGAACAGAATCCTGGAAGTAGGCAAGAAATCCAAGGTTTTGACACAGCCAGGGAACTTCACTTGTAACATTATTTGGATGCAAAGTTTGGACAAACCTCAGCCTTTCCATTTCCTCCTGATGGTCCTCTCTGTACAACAATTCTTTAGACTCTACAGGAGTTAAGTTCCCCAGGACTTTTGGTTCAGTCATGGACAGACCATTCTTAAAGTAGCAAACTTAGAATTATAGCTTTAGTGACCCATTTTCAGCAGACAAAGGATCATTCCTGCCCCCCTCAAAATTATACTTCTAGATACATTTCTGTGACAAGATTGGACACTAGCTCTACACTGTTCTTAACCCAACTGTTTCACTGACTTAGTTCAAGTGTTGAGAGAGAAACACTAATGAAGACTTACTGGATATATCTTCTTTGGTATTTTACAGACTCAGGTAATTTCCTATAACCAATCCTCTGTCAGTTTCTTTCTGGTTCATTCATGTGATATGTTCAAATTGTAAAAGGAACTGAGTCTATCATTTTTCTTCTAGAAATTGTCTTGAATCCTTTCTGAATTTGTAAGTGCAGAAAAGAATTTGTTCTCACCATCAGTACTTGCTCTCACTATCAATCCCTTTTTGGAAGCAGGCTATGCCATTCCAGTACATAATTACCATTCTGTCCCATCAGTTTTCTGTACCTACTAGCCGTGTAATAACCCCTTTATTAGGAAAGAAAGATCTGCAGCAAATAATTAAATAAGCATCTCCTGGATGCATAAAGCTTAGCTTTGCCATTTTCTGGTTTGTGATTTACTCAACAGTAAATGGAGTGACTACCAATAACAGAGGGCTGAGAATGTCACACTTTCTCATCTGTAGCTGGGAGGATAACATGCAGGGAGACACATTTAGCATTGTTCCTGGCATGAAGCATGTACCCAACTAATAGTGCCATTACTATTTCAGTGATTTTCATAATTAAAGTTTCAAAAGTAGTTTCTTCCAGGCCAGAAGAGTGACACAATCACTACATGTGAAAAACATCTAGGAAAATTTAAATTTCACTTTCCATTATGTTAAAAAAATAAGAAACAGCAACATCATTTGGGCTTCTGTGCTTCTTTACCTGGATCTACTTATAGAAAATTTGAAGTGAGTTTGGAAGTCCATATTGTTTTGTAGCCTGGTCTCTGCAACAATATACTGCAAAACTCCTCTTTATCAGCAGCCAATCTTCCAAGAAGCTTTGTCTCTTTTCCTTATGTATAGGAACTAATTCTCACCATCTTTATATTTTCATATTGCCATGTGTTCAATGGTTTAAAAAAACATGATTGGTAGGTGGTCACATGTCTCCTTAATTCTTTTTTAGAAATGAATATCAGAAAATGAATTTTAAAGCTTTTAAAATGTTCCACTGAATTTCCCTCAGAAAGTTATCAGGTTATAAAAGTGAGTGTCCATATACTCTTACCAAAAGAGATTAATAAAAAGAGATTAATAAATGTTTTATAGATCAATAAACATAACATGTATATTATTTTCATGTAAGTTCCTTTATTATTAGCAAAGTAAATGATTGTAATATGGTAGGCATTACATTTCATCTTTTTGTGAGAAATGGTCTTAGTTCACTTTTCCTTTTATTACAACTAAAGATTTTTTTCTTATGTGGGCTAATCTTTGGTAACTCAGTTCAGTTTTTCTCATGAGCTGAGGAAATGACAGTGGGGAGAGCCTATACTCCTGGTGAATACTTTTAACTGATTTTAACTAATTTTTTTTGCCAGTTAAATCAATCTCAAATAAATGGTCACATATAAGACACAGATGCTTTCCTTTTCTCTTCTTCTTAATGGGACTGAGTTCCTTGTGTTAAAGTATGAGGGCTTTATGGGATCTTATGTAGTATGGAGATGAAGGGTAGAGAGAAGTTGAACAGCCCTGTAATTGCAAAGATTTTTGTTTTTTTTTCTATCTTGTAATTTGATGAACTGTGGGCATCTTGTACTGAAACTGAAGCTGCTCTCTTGTTCTGATCAGTCTTGGAGTCCTTTTGCTGGCTCCAGTGTACCTTAGCTGGGTCTGTTCTCACCTCCATTTAGGTCTAGCTTAGTCTGTCCTCTGCTCAATCCTTAGACACATTCAACCCAAGTGAAAGACAATTGAAGTCCTTAGCTCAGAACCCTATGCTTTCACTGGAGATGGCTGTTTTTAGTTATTCATCTCTTCAGAATTCCACTTCAAAGAAAACAGGATTAAAAACTTATTTTCATCTTTAGATCTTGACCTCAAGGTATGACAATACTTACTTCTATCTGCTCTGCTTCATCTTTTCTTAGAGGAAAGTACATTTTCAAAATGGTGAAGCAGAATAAAGGGTTATATCTTATTTAGATTTTAGAAAAGTCAAGGAAATATTTATGATGATAATTTAGGAACCAAAAGTTGTTGTTTGTTGATATTATCTATAGAAGTAATATAAATATTTAGTTACCTATATTGGTCAATTTTTTATTTCTCATTTTAGAATGGGTTTTGACCTATTTTGACGCTACCCAGTTCTAAGACATCAATCTATTATTTTCAGCCATTTTAACGACAACAGCATAGAGATTATCTTTGCTTCTCCCTTTTTTATACTTTTATTTATTTAACTTTATTTAGTTTCTAAACTACAGGAATCTTCCCAGTCAATATTTTGCATACTTTCAATCCTAAACTTAAAAAACAACCTGTAATAACTAATAGGCTTATTTTCTTGTATGTATACATGGCTCTAGTGTTTAATACCTTTGAACTTAATGGCCTTAGTAAGAACGATCTGTGCTATGTCATCTGTCAATGAAGATTGAATTGGGGGGCATGGATTTTGTGGATTTTCCTCTAGTGACCTTTGTAGCATAGAGAATCAGGGAAAGCAAAGGCTGTACCTTCCTTATTATCATTCTTCACACACTTTCCACATGCATGGGATTGGAATGAGTTAAGAAAGTACAGACACTCATGATTTGTGTCATGTAAGATCAATTATCTGAACTACACAGTTTGTGATCTTTTGGCTTTTAGCTCACATAAAATAAATCATGTAGTTGCTTCATATATTTGCCAATTTGCTGCAGTAGTTGTTTCTCCTGACTTCATATTTGAAAATCAGGATAGTTTAAAGCTAGCTAGAACTAATAAAATATGGTGAATGCCAAGATGCAACTTCATCTAAAAAGAATCATAATTAACTGTTCCAGCTTTAGGTTCCACTGATTACAGTTAAGATTACAGGTTAGATGGTTCTTTTTTAATCGAATTTTTTAAATCTTAGAATATTACATTTTAGCAAAACATTTGATAAAGAAAACACACTTTTTTCCAAAAAGGAATTATGTTCTATGAATTTTAGCATATTATTTATTTTAAGAATTGTGCTATAAGTTTTAACTCATGCCCAAATAAATTGGCAAAAGTAATGAGTTTATTGCAGCTATCAGAACCATCCACATTTAACACAGTTGTTCAGCAAGAGATGTAGAAAACATTTTAAAGTTTTGATTATCTGCAATAAATGAGCAGAATGTTTATGGATAATAGCACACTGTTCAAATTCATCTTTTCTTTCATTCTTATAGAGAGGCCTAGTAAATATCAACTTGCTTGTCCTTCAAAAAGTCCTTGAATACACTAGAAGTATTGAAGCCAAATGTTTTGATAATTCTAAATGTCGAAGCAATGATCTCATCAGAAAACATCAGAACCAGCTTCACCAAACTCTAACCAATCCAACAAGATTCATCTTATTCCAAAAGTTGCTTGTTTCTGATGGAGTCTGCATAGATGAGAATGGTTTTCTCATAGGATCTAATTTTATAGACTAATTGCCGTAGGCTATTTCTTGGTCCCCAAAGTCTCAGTTCATATTCCAAACTCACAAGATATATAATGAATGCAACACAAAGGTAGTAGTATATTTAGCACAGATTGATGTAATGTGAATTTAATTAAGCATATATGTGCCTTCTTCATTATACCTATATTTTTTCATAAAGCGAAAAGGTTTAGTACCAGCTAGAAGTAAATAATGAACTACAAGAGGCTATAGAATACTACAGTTACTAGATAGGTACTCACATCTGTCATCCTAGCTACTCTAGATGCTGAGATCTGAGGACTGGGGTTCAAAGCTAGCTTGGGACAGACAAATCCCATATCTCTAACCAATTACTAAAAAGCCAGAAGCAGAGCTGTGGCTTAAGAGGTAGAGTGCTAGCTTTGAGCACAAAAGCTCAGGACTGCACTTAGGCCCTAGTTCAAACACAGGACTAGAACAAAAAAATTATTACAATTACCTTTGGTACCTGTAAAGACTTTGTATGGGGGTTGATAACTCAAAAAGATCAAAAAGACTTGTTATAAACTATAATGTTTACATTGGAGATGATCTTTCTAAGAAGACAAGCATAAACTGTCTAGCTCTTGATATTCAGAGTGACCAAAGGAGAAATTTTAGCACCACAAATATAGAAAAGGCCAGAAGTAAGGCTGTGGCTCAAGTTGGCAGAGTGCTAGCCTTGAGCAAAAAGAAACCAGGGACAGTGCTCAGGCCCCAGGACTAGCAAAAAAAAACAAAAAATAGAAATACATATGTTTGACTATGGACAACTCAAATGCTAGGTTCAATTTGAATTGCCCTATAAGCAGTATAAGCAAAGTAAAGTTTATGACTAATAACTATTAAAATGATATTAAGGCTGATTAAATATTACATAAGATTGGTGAGAATTGGATAAAATTAAAAATGGATATAAATGTCTAGGAGAGCATCATGAAACATTCAGATGTAGGCAAAGTGGCTGCAATACTGTTGCAAAAAGAAACATGAATCCAGAAACCATTAAGAATACTAGCTGTTAGTGGTACTATTTGTTAGTAAAAGCAAAAGTGAGTTATTTGAGTTCTATGACATTTTGAGCAATGATAACTAAGTCAGAATAAATGCTACTATAAATGCAGACTCAGCTGGAATTGTTCTGTTTGGGGAGGGGTGCTATGATTTCAATGTTTATCTCCTTTAAGTTCAGATGAAATTTAATTGCTCCTGAACAATATTCAGAGATGGAAGGGTGATTAGGACACAAAGGTCCTATTCTTTTGGATGGGTTTGGGCTATTCTAAAAGGGTGAATTGGGACAAGAGGCTTGACTGTTTTCAGGCTCCTTGACAGATGTCAGCCCCTTGATCCTAGACTTCCCAAACTCTAGAATTATGTGCCAATAAATGTCTGTTTATTATTATAAGTTTCCTAGTCTCAGGTATTCTGATATAATTAAAGCAGATCAAGATGGGGACAATGGCAACTTTAAGCAAAATGCCTTATTGTTTGGAGGATTCTATAATAAGATATTGTTAAATGTTCACAAAGCAGACCAGCTTTCTGGTCCTGCCATGGCAGTCTGAAAGGCAATATTTGGAAAAGAAAAGTGAAGGATGAATCATTAGTGGCAGTGAAAAAGCTGAAGAAGCTGTGAAACTCCTGGGATCTTGAATGGAAACAATAAAGTAAGAGAGAGATGTAAAATGAAAGGTAGAAAACAGTGGAACACAAAATGCCTACTTGACATCTGTGGAAAGGACAATCCTGACTAATATCATGTGGATTAGAGAGTTGTGCAGTATATCACTCAGAATCAGGGTGGTGAATATTTAACGTGAACATTTCAAATAGAGGATAGTTCATACTGGATCTTCTGAGCCCGAGATGAACAATAGCAGGAAAGCATCATATGCCTGGAACTGGAGGCCCATAAAAGATATAGAGTGACCATAGCAGCTGGACAACAGCAAAAAAAAGAGACTAGGAGACCCAGTTGGTGCTGAGGAGCCCATGATGATGATGAACAAGAAACACATTACTATCACTTTTCATCCTCCTTCTAATCTTCCATCATTGATTCCCAAGAGTGAAGTCTACCTCAATTCTAGAGGGCAAAGGAGCCTGAGAAATGTGGTTCCATGCAATGCAGTTGAGGAAGGAGGGCTGGAGCAGATCTGACCATAAAAAAGAGGCTTTTATGGGCTGTCATGTGTTGCCTAATATAGAATTCAGCATTTCAAGCTTTTGAGGGATGCCTCCAGAGAAATTTTTGAAAAATAACATAAATAGAATGTTAAGGTTTTTATTTTTTCTCGTCTGTTACTGACAGCTGAGAAGAATATCACAATTTTCAAATACTGTTAAGAGTAGAGAGTTTAAGGGTCATCTAAAAGAAGGAGTATATGAGTTTTCAGCTGCCAGATTGGCTTTAGTTGTCCCCTTCTCTTCCACCCTTCACCTTGTCAACATCACTACAGTGTGATCTAATGCACTTATCTATATCACAAAGCTGAGCATCTGCAAATAAAGGAATCCTTTTTTTCCCCCTAAAATAGAACATATGAAAGTTTTCCGTGATCCGAATGTAGGTTTTAAAAAATAAGTGTGTGCTCCCTTCCTCTTCTGTAGTCAGGACTGAATTATTTTGAAGTTTGCAAATGATTTATGGTCTCTTGGCTGGAACACTAAAAAGGACTCATATTTTTAGATGCTTTCTATGAATATCTTAGAAAATCACTTATTCCATCAGAGATTCTATTTATCAACACAGAAATAAAGAACAAACTACAAAGACAGAGAAAGGGGAACAGAGATGCCCATACTGCCTCAAACAAACAAATCAGTGTTTTCTCTTATTGGTCCCATTTTTCCATAGGATGGAGTCTCATATTCAAAATAGATTTAAAATAATAATAATGATAGTAAACACACAATAATTTACCAGATAAAATTTAAATATATGCTTCACAGGTATTGACTCATATAATACTCAAAATAAAACTGTAAGGGAGGCACACTTATGATCTATGCTACAAAGGTAAAATAAACCAAAGTGTACTACCATACCTGGTATGTGGGAAGATCAGCATTTGCTTCTTGTCACTTGTCCCCAAAGCTCATACTTTATAAATCATGAGATAAGGTCACCTCTCTCAAGTAGTGTCAGGTATGAAGATACAGACCAATTAACATGTTGCAAAGACTTCTCCAACAGCAGAAGGGCTGGTTTCAGGAGGAATTGGTTTAGGGAGGCCATTCCTACGCTCTTGAACAGCTTGAACAGCTACCAACAGTGGAGGATGTAAAGGCATCCTGCATCCAAAGGAAATAGTAATCATCAAGCTCATGCAGGCTCATCAGCTTGACTTTACTTCCTCATTATCTTTGTTTGAGTTGAGATGTGAGTTATTTGATCTATCAAATCATAAGGCAACTGTAAGAATTAAATGAAATGTTATTAAAGCATTTGTCACATAGTAGGGATAGAGCTCACTAGGTAGTTGCTCTTCTTGTTACAATTGACATTTTGTTAAATGGTAGGGAGATCCATTTGGATTCCTACTGATTATATCTCTTATTTTGCTACCATAAGTCCTAATTAATTACTGAACTCACTTTCTAAGTATTTGTGGTTACATAGGTCTGTAACTTTAAGGTGCCCTTCTCCACAATGTAGCTCTAAAATATTATTCAGTTGAAATGCCCAGCCTACTTTTAACAGAAAAATAAGTTAAGAATCTACTTCCTATTGAACAGGCTAACAGAAATTGTCTCCCACTTGGTTCCCAAAAAGGTTCCAAGAAAATCTCCCTTTGGTCTCCTTGTTAAGTCCTCTAATCAACATGACCATGAAAGGTTCCCCATATTTGTCCCATACACATATGCCCATGTGATGAATGTTTTTATTGTCTACTTACCTAGAAAAAACACTCCTCATTTATCCTAAGAAAATATTTCTTCCTTCCTAGATCCAATTCATATGAATCTATCCCACAAACTACTAACTTCTCTACTCATATGAATGGGATCTCGTTGCCTACCTTGTACTATGTTTATGATTCTTCACCTACTTCAACAAAGATGTGGGAGCTAAATTTATACTTGCTAGTTCCTTGCAGGAGCCTTGCATTGTAGCTTGTGCAGAACAATCATTTAAAAAGTAAATTTAGAATTAAATTTAATGTACAGAAATTTCTGAGTAATAGACTTTCGACTTCGGTCCCCTCAGTCTCTCACTCCATTCGTCTTCTCAGGTGTACATGGTTTGGTAACTCTATTTACTGGTTTCATATTAAATATTGGAGGCTCTTGAAAAGAGATGTTCAAATGAAAATATATTCCCATTTGTTTGTTGTTAAATAAGGGCAAGGGAGTTTTAAATTTAAAGCCATGCTACAGCCATTTGAATAGCTCTGTAATTGACTATGGAGCACATGCATGCAAATTAAAGCTCTGCTTTTTGAGCTGAGAACCTCACCACCACACAATGCTTGCTTTTCCTAGCTGCTAAGGAAACACAAATCATTTGGGCAAATCAAAACTTTCTTCACTCATTCCTTCCCTCTGTAGGAGGCCTTGTTATTTCAGAAGTAGGGCATCCAAAACTCACAGTTCAGAACATGTGCACACATAATCCTCATTGCACTTTTGGTTTCATTTCTAATGGATAGAAACTATGGAACTGACAAGCTGGATCTGAGGAAATAATTTCTGAGTTCTCTGTGTTTACAAATAAGTCATGAAGATGAATGTAAATACAAAGCGATCACATTTTTAATCCATGGGCTATCCAGTACTCCCTTGTAGCCATCATTTGGCATGGGGGCTTGCTGGGAGTAATTGAGTATATGGTAAATAATGTAGTGAGAAACAGTCCCTTGAGGAAAAGAGAATGAAATGCAGAGCTGCAACCTTTTCCATGTGTGTCTGCTCAGGTCTCTGTGACAATGTGGCAAGATTCCAGGCTTTAAGCACTTGGCCATTGCACTTGGATTTTAAGAGATTCTGAGCCATAAATTCTGGTTGCAATTAGAGCTGGCAAAAAGAAAAGTACCCTAGGAGTTATTAATATGTAAATCTAGTAATCTGGGAAATTAAATGATCTCAGGTTAGGGTTTCTGAATGTATTCAGTCTAATTTTGACCCAAATGACATCACACAACAGTTCTGCATAAATTGATAGAAAATTGCAGCATTATTTTTTTGGAGTTAGTACAGAACAATGCATATGAAAAGCGTAAGGCAAGAACACATGTGGGTCACAACATATCACATCAATGATTCATGTTGTGTTAATTTTCATTCTCTGAATAACCATTGTCATCAAGTATGGTAAATAGAAAATCCAATCATAAAGGAATTTATGTTCTTATCAATGGGACCCAATAGTTCCTCTAGAAATGTTTTTGCCTGTCTTGCCGTCAAACTTAGGATGTTTTATCTCTACCCTGACACAAGCAGAAATAACCAGTTTTTCTTATCTTTGGCAATACTCACGTCATTTAAAGAATAGTGTTAATAGGTGGAAATATTTCTTGGAATTACTCAACAGTCAGTCCTATAGCACATGCAGCTGGAGTCAGTTATAAAAAGGGACACATGACCAATTACTTTGCAATATGGTTGAGAAATGGTATTGCTATTAGTCTGCTTACAAGCACCTAAAATAATTTCAAGTAACCTGAAATGATTGATTTGTTCTGAAAATGGTTACATAGTTCTTTTCTCTGACTAAAACAAAAATTGGTATAGTGGGAAGGTTGCATTAATCATTAAATATCTTGTTCCTAACACAAATGCTGAGGTGCAGCTCACATTCTATTTTAATGGTGAAATATAGTTACATGACAGTCACATGATTTATGGATACAAATGGCTTTCTCAAGTATTATTTTCATGGTTTATATTTTTGCTCTATGAACATGTGGCATACACTAATGTAATTGTTTTATGTAGCTATTTGTACTTAAAACCTATTGCAGTTCTGCTTCGGAGTAAAATTATTTCTTACTATTTAAAGGTATAGGTAAGGTTCCAAGATGAAGCTTACTTTGAATGCTCAAGGATTTAATGAGCAATTTTTTTTCTGGGAATTAACATTGGCCTTTGAATAAAAAATGTTTTGTGTTTGAATCTTCATTTCCTTACTGATAAATTAGATAAAAATATAAGTTAATTTTGACAACTCATTTCATTTTGGGATGTAGAATTGCTAATAATTACAGCCATCCATCCTTTTATTTCTCTGATCCTTAGTGAGTGCCTATTATATGTTGGTTGCTTTATTAGATTTTAGTGATAAAAAGAAAGATTATTTGTTTCATCTATAAGAAGAAAGAAAAAGGGAGAGAGAAAGAAGAAAAAAGAAAGAAAAAAAGGATGAAGGACAGGAAAAAGGAAGGAAGGAAGGAAAAAAGGAAAGGAAGTAAAGACAGGAGGAAAGAGAAAGACAGAAAGGAAGAAATTATGGCAATATTGTGAAGGGAATTATAATTGAGATAGCATGAACATTTCAGGAACTTGAAAGAGAAGGTGATGTTTAATTTGATTCAAATGCGAAGAAGAGAATTAACAATTGTTGAGTTGTTTGGGCCTGGCTTATCTATTGATTTTAAAACAGTATAGTGTGACACATAATATGGGGCAGCAGTGAGTGAAAGCAATCTTTTGCTATGAATGTCTATCATACTCGTTGGATTTCACACTACTTTCATACTTAACTGATGTTTTAAAAAATGTCAATTGTTTAGAAAATTATTTTTCCCTTTAAAAATGAGATGGTAGCATGCATAAGTGTGTGTGTGTGTGTGTGTGTGTGTGTGTGTGTGTGTGTGTGTGTTAATGCTCAATAACTCCAGAATTACAATCTTGGAGAATACTCACCAATGCTTATTTTCAGTGTCTTCTTTGGAACATGTCTTAGTTTAAGGAGTTGTACTGGCCATATCACATTCACTTTTTAACATGAGCATCTGACCTCTAGATATAGAGTCTGTGATTTCAGTGTCTACACCTCATCATACTCTTTATTTGCATACCTCTCAGCCCCATTCTGGAATGTTCAGATGGTAAAATTCTGTAGGATGTGTGGTTTGATCTAAGTTTTAAAGAACAAATAGAAAGGGAGTGGATTTCAGGCAGAGGAAAACTTATAAATCAGATACCTAGGCAAGGGATCTGTGGGCAGAAGGAAGGAAGATGGAGGAAATACTATAAACTCAAGAGAGATCATGGTTCCCTGCTTGCATTTGGGCTTTATTCAGTAGAGAATTTAGAACAAACAAAGATCTTAATCACAAAGCTGGCAATGATGGATCATGACTGTAAACCTAGCTATTCAGAGGCTCTGATCAAGGATCGTAGTTCAAAGTCTTTTCTGAAAAAAAAAAAAAGTCTATGAGAATCTTATTCCCAAGTGACCAGCAGAAAGCTGGAAGTTGAGGAGTGGCTCAAGTGGTATAGCATCAGTCTCAAGTGAAAAGCTAACAGAGGGTATAAGGATCTGTTCAAGCCCCAGTACTAGAACTAGAAGAACAGGAAAGAGGAGGAGAAAAAGGAGGAGGAGGAGTAGAAGGAGGAGAAGGAAAAACAGGAAGGTGAGGAGGAGGAGGTAATAAGATGTCATTAATATAGAAATGTCAAAGCTAGAATTGTTCTCTAGGAAAGTGAGCTATGAATGAGACTCCAGGAAAATAAAAGATGGAGGATAAGGAATGCAACTAGATAATGTTTAAAGAGTGAACACATGTTGGGAAAGCTTTGAATTGTGGCTGCAGTATCATAAACCAAAAGAAATGAGTGACTTAAGTGATGCATTCCAGAAGTAGAATGAATTGACAAGCAGCTGATGGGGGTAGGGCTGGCATCTGAAGGGATCCAAGCTTTTGAACTATGTGATTCTAGCTAGTTCCATTAAGAGAATGTGGGAGAAGGAAGAGGAAGATAATGTTTCAGGAGACTATGATGAGTTAATTAGTTACACATATGTAATGTAA